>NC_079170.1:2119186-2262515 GCF_947568905.1 Ostrea edulis
GACCTTGTGACGTTGACCTTGGAGTTGGACTTACTTTTTTAATTCCTGACCCATTCAACATCTCCTGAACTATTTAAGGTAGATCTTTCATAACTTGTATATAGATTTGTTATGGCCAATCCTTTTATTTCATAAAATGACCTTGACCTTCTGGCCTTGAAATATGACCTACTGTTAAATATTTTCAGAACAATTCAAGGTAGGCCTTTCATATCTTGTGTGTAGATTCTTTATGACAAAACCTTGTGATACAATCATATTTGCTCTTGTGACTTTAACATACTTTCTTAAAACTCCTGACCTAATCAATATCTCCTGAACTATCTAAATTAAAGCTTTTATTTTTTTGTACATAAATTCTTTATAGCAACACCCTGATATACTTTGGTATTTGATCTTGTGACATTGACCTGGAAGTTTGACTTACTTTTAACAAAAATCTGACCTATTCTTAAAAAATATCTACTGAACTATTAAAGATAGAGCTTTCATATTTATTAGATTTCATAAGGCATGGTCTTTCATATTGTACCATGATGTATGACCTTGTGACCTTTGCTTTATCCTGAACAGCAAGGTCATGTTAGTCACATTGAGTGTTGATGCATCTCTGTGTTATGTGAATTAATTTTTAATTATGTTGTGATCCTTTGGGGCCATAAATATGGGGTAAAAATTTGTCAAGGGTATAAAGATTGATGAAAAAAGTCTTTTAAAAGTCGCAACAGCTGGCCAAGGTGACTCGGGTGAGTGATGTGGCCCATGGACCTCTTGTTATGCTATCCATGTGGCACTTCATATGACAGATCACTTTATTTTTAATCTAGTCTATGTAATATCCAATACGACATACTTTTTACTCCTATTGTAACCTGTTAATCTAGTTTATGTAATATTCATTACGACATACCTTTTTACTTTTCTCTAACTCCTGTTGGTCTAGCCTATATAATTCATTACGACATACCTTTTTACTTTTCTCTAACTCCTGTTGATCCGGTCTGAGTAATTCATTATGATATACCTTTTTACTTTTCTCTAACTCCTTTAATCTATGTAATTCATTACGACATACCTTTTTACTTTTCTCTAACTCCTTTAATCTATGTAATTCATTACGACATACCTTTTTACTTTTCTCTAACTCCTGATGATATGGTTCGAGTAATTCATTACGACATATCTTTTTACTTTTCTCTAACTCCTGTTGATCCGGTCCGAGTAATTCATTACGACGTACCTTTTTACTTTTCTCTAACTCCTGATGATATGGTTCGTGTAATTCATTGTGACATACCTTTTTACTTTTCTCTAACTCCTTTAATCTATGTAATTCATTACGACATATCTTTTTACTTTTCTCTAACTCCTGTTGATCCAGTCCGAGTAATTCATTACGACGTACCTTTTTACTTTTCTCTAACTCCTGTTGATCCGGTCCGAGTAATTCATTACGACATACCTTTTTACTTTTCTTTAACTCCTGTTGATCCGGTCCGAGTAATTCATTACGACGTACCTTTTTACTTTTCTCTAACTCCTGTTGATCCGGTCCGAGTAATTCATTACGACATACCTTTTTACTTTTCTCTAACTCCTGCTGTAACTTGTTGATCTGGTCCGTGTAATATTTTTGGTCTCTCTCTCTTGCGGCCTGGAGATCATCTGACTTCTTGCTACAAAATGCAATTGAAATCACAATATATATAATCTGTTCATCATAAATATTTTCATCAATATCCGAAAAAAGGTCACAAATATATAAGCAATGTGATTTCTTTCTTCATAAGGCATATTTATACATTTACAATTATAATCAATACTCTTTTTTACATCTAATTTACAAGTCCTGTCTTCAATCAGTTTAACCTACTAAAAACTGGATACCTTAACTCTGTAAAGACACTTTCTTTTTCTGCGTGCAACTGTAAGTAACTGAAAGTGAAACATGAATTATTACTACAGCATTAAAGATCCGTTAAAACTGAAACAGAAACCAAGTCTACTGCGGAATCATCATTGTTCGAGGGGGATTGATGTTCGTGGATTGCATGGGTCACTCTTACCCACAAATTTACGTGTCCTCGAATATGTTATAGAACCAAGTAGAGTTATCTCTCCTAGTGACATCGTAACACCTACCCACGAAATTACGTCCCCACGAACCAGCAAAATTTTGCTTACCCACGAACACATTTTTTTTATAAAATTCTTTCTGCAGGGATGGGGGTGTCAGTGTTATATCCCTCACACTAACGGTTAGTAATACATAAACGACAGAGTTACCTCTCTTGTTTCCTCCTCAGTTTGTCCGCATTCTTCTCCACTTCCTCCTGAAGGTTTTGGATTTTCTCTTTTGAAGTTTTCTACATTAGAATAAATTACGCATTAAGACTGGCATTTTCACTGTTGTTCTCGAGAACAGACTCCTATCAATGTCAGTATTCAGTATATACAGTCGTCTGGTGTATAAATCTTACCTCTACAGAACAGACTCCTATCAATGTCAGTATTCAGTATTTACAGTTGTCTGGTGTATAAATCTTACCTCTAGAGAACAGACTCCTATCAATGTCAGTATTCAGTATTTACAGTTGTCTGGTGTGTAAATCTTACCTCTAGAGAACAGACTCCTATCAATGTCAGTATTCAGTATTTACAGTTGTCTGGTGTATAAATCTTACCTCTAGAGAACAGACTCCTATCAATGTCAGTATTCAGTATATACAGTTGTCTGGTGTATAAATCTTACCTCTAGAGAACAGACTCCTATCAATGTCAGTATTTACAGTTGTCTGGTGTGTAAATCTTACCTCTAGAGAACAGACTCCTATCAATGTCAGTATTCAGTATTTACAGTCGTCTGGTGTATAAATCTTACCTCTAGAGAACAGACTCCTATCAATGTCAGTATTTAGTATTTACAGTCGTCTGGTGTATAAATCTTACCTCTAGAGAACAGACTCCTATCAATGTCAGTATTTACAGTTGTCTGGTGTGTAAATCTTACCTCTAGAGAACAGACTCCTATCAATGTCAGTATTTACAGTTGTCTGGTGTATAAATCTTACCTCTAGAGAACAGACTCCTATCAATGTCAGTATTCAGTATTTACAGTTGTCTGGTGTGTAAATCTTACCTCTAGAGAACAGACTCCTATCAATGTCAGTATTTATAGTTGTCTGGTGTGTAAATCTTACCTCTAGAGAACAGACTCCTATCAATGTCAGTATTCAGTATTTACAGTTGTCTGGTGTATAAATCTTACCTCTAGAGAACAGACTCCTATCAATGTCAGTATTCAGTATTTACAGTTGTCTGGTGTATAAATCTTACCTCTACAGAACAGACTCCTATCAATGTCAGTATTTACAGTTGTCTGGTGTGTAAATCTTACCTCTAGAGAACAGACTCCTATCAATGTCAGTATTCAGTATTTACAGTTGTCTGGTGTGTAAATCTTACCTCTAGAGAACAGACTCCTATCAATGTCAGTATTCTGTAGTTACAGTCTGGTGTGTAAATCTTACCTCTAGAGAACAGACTCCTATCAATGTCAGTATTCTGTATTTACAGTCGTCTGGTGTATAAATCTTACCTCTAGAGAACAGACTCCTATCAATATCAGTATTTACAGTCGTCTGGTGTATAAATCTTACCTCTAAGGCAGACAGTTTCTCTTGTAACAATTTCTTCTCCTCCTTCTCCGTGGCAAGACTCAAACTTAATTCTATAAAAAGTCAATAATTTGTCTTAAGTTTTTATCTGCTTATTAAGTCACCAACACTTGACATCAGAAAAGAGTTGTATGTTAAAAAAAATTCTACACATCTATAATTTTTTTTTGCGTGTTAATTTTTTTGAAATATGACAAAATCTTTTAACATAATGCCTCTGTATCTGTATTAATTCATGAATTAATTTTCTTTACCATTAAACAATACACAATACCACGGGAGATGTTGTATGTGAACACCTTTACCATTAAAGAATTAAAAAAGTAAAAAAAAAAAAGGTGGCTATAAACAAATTTAAAAAATGCGGAATGTTTGCTTGACAATGTAAATCCAAGTATGAAATGTATAAAGCATGATTATTTTGTAATGTTTCTTAAGTATTTAGTAAATACAGTGCATAGATGGACAATATTATATAAGTTTTTAATTAAAAAGTCAGTAAATTCCATAAACTGCTATAGTTCTATTATAAAACGATCATGATTTGTACATTGTATATACTTGGATTTACGTTGTCAAGCAAACACTCCGCATTTCTTTTTATGTGTTTATAGCAACGTCCGCATTTTTTACTTTAGTAAATCAAATCGGTGTAAACTGGTTCTGATGACGGCCGCCACCTGGTCGAAACCGGTCCACCGTATTTCATCCTACAATCTCACTATGTGTTGGTGATCTGTTTTAATTCTTTACTTTACACTTTGGATACAGACCCTATTGAATACCGCGTGATATCCACCCGTGAGAATCCGCCACAAATTTTAACCTCAAGGTGTCGGTCTCCAGGTTGGAATCTGTTTGTATCTACCTTTACCATTAGATAATCTTTTTCCTTCATTATATCTTAATGACAACATCCTACATACCACTAACGTCTGTAGTATTTTCAGCTGTCCCCCGCTCCTCATCACCTTCTCCTCCATTCTCTGATCCTGTCAACCAGAGTCACATACGTAATATCAAACACGATTTTCAATATTCATAAAATCTAAAACTTTGTCTCACATGCTGTATACATTGCAGTATAAGGACAGGTACAATTATTTTAAAAAATCAGACTTTTTAGTCAAACACTGTATCTTTTTACCTGTCAATAGATCATTTACCAGGACAAACCTACAAGTGCATTTCTTTTGAAGGGCAAACCTACATTTCTTATGTAGGGCAAACCTGCCAGTGCAATTCTTCTGCAGGGCAAATCTACAAATGTACCAGTGCATTTCTTCTGCAGGGCAAACTTACCTGTACATTTCTTTTGCAGGGCAGCATTTTCAGCCTGCAGCCTCCTGATCTGACTCTCGAGCTCCGCCAGGTCATTCTGTTTCCCAGAATCCTCTGCTGGTCTGTTCTCTTTAAAAGCTGCGACTTCTTTCTCATAATTCTCATTGGCTGCTATAACCTGTTAAAACACAAAAGACAATTCTCTGAATACCCCTCAATGACCCCCACCCCCACCCCACAAACCTGTAATTGTAAAAAACAACAAAAATAAGCAAATCGTTTTTATTTTGGACATAAAGGATAGAAGTTTTACATTCAGTCTCAGTGCTTAACGTGAACTGTGAATGTCAGTAGCTATTATAGAAATACTAAACAACTTCCTGATTCATTCATTGAAGTGGTCGAGTTTGTCACAAACTTAAAATTTTTATGGTTTCATATTTTCAGCAAACACTTGGTGAGTCTATATATATTTACATGTAACCAGCAAATACCTTTGGTCAACGAGTTTTAGCACTCTTATATAATTTTGAAAATTAATTCCTCCATTTCTAAGTTATTGACCTATCATAGTCTTCACTAGTAAGATATACTTAAGTCTAGTATCTAATTAAAACACTTTATTACTCAGTAAAGTTTACTCTATATATATTCTGTAAACAAAACTATCAAATAGCTGCCCCCCCCCCCCCCCCCCCCCCCCCACTCCCCTGCAAAAAGCATTGACCGGTCATTATCATTTGTTTAAGGATTAACTATTGGCAATACATTACTTTGAATTTCACACAACATTTTGATATTTGACTTGCCTACCAAGCAGATGTCATTACACAACTTTATATTGCTTTAATTTCATTAAAACAGACGCAGAAACATGTTTACTATTGCAAGGAATCAATCTGAAGATGAAAAGGTTTGTAAAAACTGTATAGATATTTATGATCTACTTGATGGTGAGTGGCCGGAATACTTTTAATAACAGGGCCGTAGTAGTAAGGATATCAAGAGCTTACTTAGAAATAAAAAAAAAAAAAAATTGAACACAACAAAATAATTTAACTGAATTCCAAGAAACCTCGATTGGCACAACAGAATATACTACACAAGATCTCAGGTCTCTCAATGTTTATTTTACATACACGTAGAACAAAAACAAATGTTGACTGGATTTAAGGGCATAAGTAATGATGTGAGCCACTCCGTACCGAACTAAGGCCTTACACTTCACGTAGGTCAACAGTTCATCTCTCCGACACTCACACAATTACTGATGTCCTAGGTCAACAGTTCATTTCTCCGACACTCACACAATTACTGATGTCCTAGGTCAACAGTTCATTTCTCTAAGACTCACAATTGCATCTCTCCGACACTCACACAATTACTGATGTCCTAGGTCAACAGTTCATTTCTCTAAGACTCACAATTACATCTCTCTGAGACTCACACAATTACTCTCTCTCTGAGACTCACACAATTACTCTCTCCGAGACTCACACAATTACTCTCTCTGAGACTCACACAATTACTCTCTCCGACACTCACACAATTACTCTCTCTGAGACTCACACAATTACATCTCTCTGAGACTCACACAATTACTCTCTCTCTGAGACTCACACAATTACTCTCTCTCTCTGAGACTCACACAATTACTCTCTCTGAGACTCACACAATTACTCTCTCCGAGACTCACACAATTACTCTCTCTGAGACTCACACAATTACTCTCTCCGACACTCACACAATTACTGTTGTCCTAGGTCAACAGTTCATTTCTCTAAGACTCACAATTACATCTCTCTGAGACTCACACAATTACTCTCTCTGAGACTCACACAATTACTCTCTCCGAGACTCACACAATTACTCTCTCCGACACTCACACAATTACTCTCTCCGACACTCACACAATTACTGTTGTCCTAGGTCAACAGTTCATTTCTCTAAGACTCACAATCACATTTCTCTGAGACTCACACAATTACTGATGTCCTAGGTCAACAGTTCATTTCTCTAAGACTCACAATTACATCTCTCTGAGACTCACACAATTACTCTCTCTCTGAGACTCACACAATTACTCTCTCTCTGAGACTCACACAATTACTCTCTCTCTGAGACTCACACAATTACTCTCTCTGAGACTCACACAATTACTCTCTCTGAGACTCACACAATTACTCTCTCCGAGACTCACACAATTACTGATGTCCTAGGTCAACAGTTCATTTCTCCAAGACTCACACAATTACTGTTGTCCTAGGTCAACAGTTCATTTCTCCGAGACTCACACAATTACTGTTGTCCTAGGTCAACAGTTCATTTCTCCGAGACTCACACAATTACTCTCTCTGAGACTCACACAATTACTCTCTCCGAGACTCATACAATTACTGTTGTTCTAGGTCAACAGTTCATTTCTCCGAGACTCACACAATTACTTTCTCCGAGACTCACACAATTACTCTCTCCGAGACTCACACAATTACTCTCTGTGAGACTCACACAATTACTCTCTCTGAGACTCACACAATTACTCTCTCTGAGACTCACACAATTACTCTCTCCAAGACTCACACAATTACTCTCTCTGAGACTCACACAATTACTCTCTGTGAGACTCACACAATTACTCTCTCTGAGACTCACACAATTACTCTCTCTGAGACTCACACAATTACTCTCTCCAAGACTCACACAATTACTCTCTCTGAGACTCACACAATTACTCTCTGTGAGACTCACACAATTACTCTCTCTCTGAGACTCACACAATTACTCTCTCTGAGACTCACACAATTACTCTCTGTGAGACTCACACAATTACTCTCTCTGAGACTCACACAATTACTCTCTCCAAGACTCATACAATTACTGCTGTCCTCCACCTTAGTGTATGAAGTATACTGTACTTCCTCAACAAAAATCCCAACAATAACAAACTAACAATACTCGGAACTCTCCTTTCTTTTCTTGTTAATGATTTATAAGTCAAGTGCTTACTTATGCTTTATATAGCACATGAATATGTGTATCAAAACCAAACTTCTAAGGGCTAATGCACATTTTCAAATGTGTTTCCTGCATGAAAATAAATTTCTAGAAAATGAGATGTCAATGGAGTTTCCTGGGTAACAGATTGGTCAATGAGAAATATAACAGATACTGTAGAGCTAGGTGATGGCTGCTTTATAAAACTGTTTCCATACAACCATCCCATTGTTTCTTTATCATTTCTTTATCAAAGCAAGCAAATTCAGTGAACATTCATCGAATCATGTATATCCGTCACTTAAATTTCTATTCATTCGATTTCTACTATTGAAAAAAGAAACAATTATTTAAGGAATAAAAGCATTTTTCCTCATTTTATACATTGTCAGTATAATGTGAGTTGGGACAGTCTCCGCATTACAAACCACAAAGGGGTTTATGAAATAGTGTAAACTGTCCTAACTTACATTATACTGTTTAAAATGAGTGAAAATTATATTCATTTCTTATAATTTAATTACATATACTGTGTTTGATATTATTCAATGAATAATTCTTAAGAAGATATGAATTTCATATGTTGCAGTTGTGAATAATATGAATCTAAGCCAACGTGCTTCATGGAGTATGTTGACGTGAAACGTCGCAGTTCATACCCTCGAGTATTTTTAAAAATTAAATTTAATTCTTAGTTATATGCAACTTCATGACCAATGACCTATACACAACAATAGGGGTCATCCATTAGTCATAGAGATTCTTCACATAAACCTACAGTGCTAAAACTCCAATACTATAATATGTCATCATGAAACTATTCCTTAACAAATAAAGAGTTCTAGTTGTCTAACAATGGTAATCCTATAGCTCTGTTCACTAAATGAAATTCCTGCATGTCTTACAATGTATAATCCTATAGTTAACTTACAGAAGAGAGTTCCTGCAGTCTAGTTAACTTACAGAAGAGAGTTCTTGTAGTCTAGATAACTTACTGAAGAGAGTTCTTGGAGTCTAATTAACTTACAGAAGAGAGTTCCTGCAATCTAGTTAACTTTCAGAAGAGAGTTCCTGTAGTCTAGTTAACTTACAGAAGAGAGTTCCTATAGTCCAGTTAACTTTCAGAAGAGAGTTCCTGTAGTCTAGTTAACTTACAGAAGAGAGTTCCTGCTGTCTAATTAACTTACAGAAGAGAGTTTCTGTAGTCCAGTTAACTTAAAGAAGTGAGTTTCTGTAGTCCATTTAACTTAAAGAAGAGAGTTTTTGTAGTCTAATTAACTTACAAACGAGAGTTCCTGTAGTCTAGTTAACTTACAGAAGAGAGTTCCTGCTGTCTAATTAACTTACAGAAGAGAGTTCCTGTTGTGTAGTTAACTTACAGAAGAGAGTTCCTGTAGCCTAGTTAACTTATAGAAGAGAGTTCCTGCAGTCTAGTTAACTTACAGAAGAGAGTTCTTGTAGACTAGTTAACTTACAGAAGAGAGTTCCTTTTATTTAATTAACTTACAAAAGAGAGTTCCTGTAGTCTAGACAACATACAGAAGAGAGTTCCTGCTGTCTAATTAACTTACAAAAGAGAGTTCCTGTAGTATAGTTAACTTACAGAAGAGAGTTCCATCAGTCTAATTAACTTACAGAAGAGAGTTGCTGCAGTCTAATTAACTTACAGAAGAGAGTTCCTGCAGTCTAGTTATCTTACAGAAGAGAGTTCCTGCAGTCTAGTTAACTTACAGAAGAGAGTTCCTGTAGTCTAGTTAACTTACAGAAAAGAGTTCCTGTAGTCTAATTAACTTACAGAAGAGAGTTTCATCAATCTAATTAACTTACAGAAGAGACTTCCTGCAGGATAGTTAACTTACAGAAGAGAGTTCCTGTAGTCTAATTAACTTACAGAAAAGAGTTCCTGTAGTCTAATTAACTTACAGAAGAGAGTTCCTACAGTCTAGTTAACTTTCAGAAGAGAGTTCCTGCTGTCTAATTAACTTACAGAAGAGAGTTCCTGCTGTCTAATTAACTTACAAAAGAGAGTTCCTGTAGTCTAGTTAACTTACAGAAAAGAGTTCCTGCAGTCTAATTAACTTACAGAAGAGAGTTTCTGTAGTCCAGTTAACTTACACAAAAGAGTTCCTGTAGTCTAATTAACTTACAGAAGAGAGTTCCTGCAGTCTAATTAACTTACAGAAGATAGTTCCTGCAGTCTAATTAACTTACAAAAGAGAGTTCCTGTAGTCTAGTTAACTTACAGAAAAGAGTTCCTGTAGTCTAATTAACTTACAGAAGAGAGTTCCTGCAGTCTAATTAACTTACAGAAGATAGTTCCTGCTGTCTAATTAACTTACAAAAGAGAGTTCCTGCAGGATAGTTAACTTACAGAAGAGAGTTCCTGTAGTCTAGTTAACTTACAGAGGAGAGTTCCTGTTGTCTAATTAACTTACAGAGGAGAGTTTCTGCTGTCTAATTAACTTACAGAAGAGAGTTCCTGCAGTCTAGTTAACTTTCAGAAGAGAGTTCCTGTAGTCTAGATAACTTACAGAAGAGAGTTCCTGCATGAGTGTCTGGTTCTGGAGCCTGAACTCTTCCTCCTGACTGTGTAACTTCCTCTGTAGCTGGTCATTCTCCTGTATCAGCAACTCGACCTCCTGTCACAAAAATCAGAAAAATATTGTACAAAGACTTCTAGGACATCACACTCATTCTGGTACACTGAAAATACTTTACTGCAGTCATATAGCAAAGAATTCAAGTCAGCATGCAAATACAATGTAAAGGTTCCTGAACCACTGTAATTTCTTTCATCTATATCACTGTAACCTATTTAATGGTTCACCTACAGCTTTGTAACCTATTTCATCTACTCTACCATAACCTATTTCATCTACTTCACTATAACCTATTTCATCTAACTCAATATAATCTATTTCACTGACAGACTTTTATAAATACATGAACAGAAATAGTCTGCTTCTGACTTTGATAACCTTGGTAATTTGGTCCATTTTGAAAAATAAGTGAAAGGTTTTGGTGGATTTTGCTTTATGCAGTTATGACTCACATGAATATAATATCCATACTTTTATTGCTGATGAATTTTAACCATCCATCAAACTTATCCAGTAAATGATATATTTCAGTTGAAAAAATACTTACTTTTGCTTTCTTGCTTTTCTGGATAGCCTGGAAAAATAACAAATCAATTCACAATACTGTAATACAAGTCTACATACATATTCGTTTGCAGAATTTCTTCTTTTGTAGCATTGCTATTATTAAATCATACATCACATCAAAGATGTTAAATGTTACCTTATTTGCTTTCTGTAGCTCCTTGTCCAAGGAGTCAACTTTTTCCCTCAGTGAAATTAATTCTGCAATTGTAAAATAAATAATCTACCTTTAATTTCACGTGGAATACAAATGAAACATGGACATCAATCATTGACTGTACACGCATGATAAAAAAAACCAACAGAATTCTAAAGTAAAAATATTTCTTCATTTTTTTAAAAATTCATTTTCATGACTTGAAAAATATATAAGATCTCAATGACGAATGAACAGTTGGAATCTGGCAAAAGTTCTAAAACCTGCTGTAATTATTTAGGGGTTAAAATCTCATGGTTCTCTGGGATGGAAAAAGGATTATAAAATTGAGCACACCTGAATACGTGTACTACGGATCAAACACAACATTTATTGCATCATCAACAATGTGCAGTGAAATTATTGCATGGATCTTTCAGAAATCGAACTTTTTCAAATCAAAATCAAAATAAACCCAGTTGGTGATAATCAGTCTATGCGAAAGACATCGGACCGTCGGACCTGACCGATGTGCAGTGCCTCGGGTCCGATGCGTCATTTTTTACACCGGGCCGGAATGTCCGATGTCTTAGTGTCCGGTTTTGAGCTTTACTATTTTGATGTGGAGTTATTTAAGGTTTGTTATGAGTAAAAAATACCACACAAATCCAAATACGTAAATGAATGTGATTAAAACCGCATGAACCGTCTAAAGTAATTATGCGATAGGAATCCCTGGTATAGTATTGTTAGTATAATAAATAAAATTTCCTTGGTTTTACATTTTCACGTGTTTCACTTTTTTACATTAGGTTTATCGGTCTGACAAAATTTGGTTCGGCCCGGTGTGTTCATTGATTACACATGACCGAATGTCCTGTGTTGTCCAAAAAACTTTTGAATAGACTGGTGATAATAATAAATGACTAAATCTATTAATCGCCTGCTTGCGTCTTTCTATATCACTAATTTGTTAAAGATCCTGCTTTGTATCTTAGAGTTAAAACGGTTCGAAGCTAGAATTTGCTGTAAAACTACATTGTTGTTTTAAATGCATTATATCACAGGTACTGGAGTTAATTTTGTTGTGCATTTATGAATAATTATATATGTTAAATATAATGTTTAATATTGGGCCCCTAATTAGGTAAATAACGGAATCTATCTATTTGACTTCTGATTGGAATTAGCACAAATTTTTTGAATTAGCTTGCACTTTTCGCAATATTTAATTGCAATAAAAATTGCAAATTAGATTGAATTTTAATGATGATTTTTATATACATCTACTCTTTCTTGTAGTATTTTATTTCTTCCTCTTAATCTTACTGTATATGTATATTCTTGCATGAAATGTTTTGTTTTTATTTTGTATTCTTTTGTTAATCTGTGATATGTCTGTGTACATGTGTAGCAGTCAGCCGGGTTCGATCGCCGGTGGCCAGATAGCTCAGTTGGTAGAGCACCTGACTAGAGATTCAGGGGGCTCGGGTTCGAATCCCGGTCTGGTCCGTTGCATTTTCTCCCTTCCTATTACATTTGGTGCCGTAGACCAGCCCCTGGAACTGACAGGTGAAAATGCCTGCCAGGGGATAAAGATCCTGGGTTGATGTCTTCAGGTGTGAAGACATTTAAGGAGGGAGGAATGTAGCGGTCAGCCGGGTTCAATCGCTGGTGGCCAGATAGCTCAGTTGGTAGAGCACCTGACTAGAGATTCAGGGGGCCCGGGTTCCAATCCCGGTCTGGTCCGTTGCATTTTCTCCCTTCCTGTTACACATGTATACATGCATGCTATGTGTCTTTGATATACATGTATGTGATAGTTGGTTAAAAAGCTCTACAGAGCTTGTGTTTGATTTGTTGAATGTATATAGTGCCGACTTTAAATAAAAATTACTTTACTTTACAAAGCATGCTATTTCCCCCATCATCTTTAGTTTTGCACACTGTATTCAGATAATCCCCTCCATTTAGATAGTTAATATAACGCAGACAAACCTCTTTCTTGCTTCTTACACTGTCCATCAAGTTCATAATTAGTTGTTCTCAACTCCAGGAGTTGAATCTACAATGAGATATATTTTTGACAGATGGAGGAAATTCGGGACAAATCGTCCTTTTCGCATTATGTCCTATTAAAGACATACAGCTTTATATAAAACCACTGATCCAGAATAATAAAGCGTTTCCTCTTTATTAGTAAATAATTAATCAACTTTAAATATTCAAAAATTACCTGCATCCGATGAAACTCATCCTCGGAAAGGGAGGAAGACATTGTTTTTCTTACATTCTCTGACTTTATTGAAAACTTCCGAGAATTGTATATTAACTCGTTCTATGTATGTTTCGTCTTAGTCAGGACTGATGTCAAGGCATTTACTTGGAGAAAAGAAGATGAGTAAAAGAAGGAGGTGGAGGGGATAAATGGACTAGGAGAGGAAGGTTAATGAGTCCGAAGAGACAGAGGTATACCCCCTGTCCACCTCAAACAAGTATGTAGCACTTATTGATATGCTTTTGTACAGTATGTCTACTTGACGAAGAGACGGAGAAAGTTTCCTCGACCACCACTCTCTGACAGCGTGAGAACATCAAACTCATTATAAGCACTCACGATTTCAAAATAATTATTTTTCTCTCTGTTTCTCGAATGAAAGGTGAAGATAACGAAAAGTGATCAATTTCAACTCCTTTAAAAGGACTGATTCACGATTTTCCACAAAATTTTAGTTTTCACTTTAAAAATTAATGATCCAAATCTACTGTCTAACATGTTTAAAAGGTTTCACATAAAAATTAAGGTTATAAATACATTATCACAGAAGCTCATTTTAGAGTTCATTATTTGTTTGTAAACAAAGATTGCAATATGTGGATCGACTCGACATATGAATGAAAATGATAATTGTTGATACATGTACATACATGTAAAACGTCGTCGATATATCTGAATGTCGAGCTCCAGGCAACTGGCTATGTCAAAAAGACCGTGTAAAGTGTTGAAAAGTCATATCTTTTGATGTTGTTGATTTCAGAAATTTTTTGGCGATTTCAAATTTACTAAAAATTCTTTAGAATCCACATTTGACTTACACCATCTATGGCATATAATGGTGTGACACTGTACGTTTGAAATTTCTCCAGGGGCTTTGTAGAACATTCACTGAATCCAGCATTGAATGTATCTTTGTTTGTAAGGGGTTTTATGATGTTTAGGAATCCATTATACGTATGGTAACTCTTATTCATTCGACCCATTGATTGGGATATTAAAAGTGTCTACATCTGAAGCATGGTTATGAAGAATTTAATCTTTTGAAAGGGCAGTTGGAGTATAAGTACAATTACCAAAAGTGGAATTAATGTCAAATTCGTTTAGAGTACAGTTGTAATAATGGCTTACAAAGTCAATATTGTTACAAGCTTTGTCAACTTGAATTACAGGGTCAAAGCCCGTTTGGGGCCTGAACTCTATGATACCATAGATATATAGATATATTTATTGTATCACAAACTTCGGGTCCAAAACGGGCTTAGCCTTAGCCCCTGTGTCTGGAACCAAAACATATTCCTCATGTAACCTATCTAACTCTTTGATCACATCTCGTTTACTAGGTTCTCGGTACCCCTTAAGAGGCGACTTAATCGAGATGATACCGCGAAAACCGAGACCCTGTGTCACAGCAGATGTGGCACGATAAAGGTCCCTCCCTGCTCAAAGACGTAAGTGCCGAGCATAGGTCTAAGTTTTTGCAGCCCTTCAGCGGCAATGCATGGTGGCGTCTCCATACGAGTGAAATATTCTCGAGAGGGACGTTAAATAATATACAATCAATCAATCTGGATTACTGAACACAGAAGGATAGATGGTACGTACTTTTGTTTTGATGTGTCTAATACGGAATTACAATATTTCTCTTCTACTTTTAATCCATTCTGACAAGGTATCAAGTTCTTCTTTTTCATATTTAGCCCATCGTCTGGCATAATCTTCGACAGAACTCCTAATAGAGATGACGTTATATCGCCAATTGAAAGACCAAGGTTCTCTGAATTTAGGACCTTTTAAAATAAGTGATTTCAGATCCTCATTTTCAACTATATCAACATCACCAGTAATGACATGTGCAGCTGGACTATAGTTGAGAGAAGAGAAGAACAGGAATATAAAAATCCATTGTCATTTCATGCTCGTTTTTGACTGCTACCAAAACCAGGACTTCTAGATGCATATCTCCGATAAGACAGATAAGCTTCTAGGTAGATATAAATCCTATCAGTCATTGTACAATATGAAGGTAAAATAAATTTCTCTCTCTCTCTCTCTCTCTCTCTCTCTCTCTCTCTCTCTCTCTCTCTCTCTCTCTCTCTCTCTCAATCTGACTAAAGTACAGACCTATATATATAATATAGATCTGTACTTTAGTCAGATTTCTCTCTCTCTCTCTCTCTCTCTCTCTCTCTCTCTCTCTCTCTCTCTCTCTCTCTCTCTCTCTCTCTCTCTCAATCTGACTAAAGTACAGACCTATATATATATATATATATATATATATATATATATATAATATAGATCTGTACTTTAGTCAGATTTCTCTCTCTCTCTCTCTCTCTCTCTCTCTCTCTCTCTCTCTAACATTAACTTCTACTACGTGTGATTTATCAGCAGGTTGCGCTCGTCGTCCTCTCTCTTCTTTCTTGGCATTGTCTCGCTTGTCCATTCCCGCCCCCATGTCGATGTGATGCCAGCTCTTCCACTGTGTACTGTAGAAGCTTAAATCTAACATCGGTTCCACGGATTACCCCAATCAACGGCTCGTGGACAATTTTCCTAGATGACAACCATCTGAATAATTTACCAGCAAATGTGTTTCTTGGGATAAAGGTGCATATGTTGGTCTTAGATAACAACGAAATAGAAAGGATAGACGAACAAGCCTTTAGTGGAAGCGAGGATTCTTTGATCTTTTTGGACATCATTGGAAATAAATTATCATCGTTGCCAAAAGCAATTGCAGGACTTAATAAAATAATGTCACTCTCCGTCTCCAGAAACCCATTGTCTGATTTAGATGAACACGTCGTGCTGAACATTTCCAAGTCCTTAATGTTTTTAGACTTTGGATCGAGTGAAATGCTGGAATGGCCGAAAAGTATGAAATATCTTACAAACCTTGCTTCCATCGATATATCGGATTTAACATTCCCCAGCCTCCCGGACGACGTATTCCAGCCATGCGTGACGTCCTTGAACGTCCTCGGATTACACAACACAAGCGTAACAAGGCTTCCCTCTTCAATTACCAAGTTGGAAGCTCTTCAGAATATCAAATTAAATGGAAATCATAACTTGTCATCTGAAGCAATATCCAAAATGGTGTCCAACCGTCTCCCCGGTTTAATTGACGTGACATTCCAAAACAACGGCTTAGATACTCTTCCAAACATTTTTCTGAAAGCAAGTCATTTATACATCATTACTGTCGCAGATGAACCTATTTCATCGTTAGATGACAATTTGTTCTCGTCAGATTTCAGCTCCAACTTCCAAGTGATGCGGATGAATAACACCAAATTATCCCGCGTTCCATCCTGTATTTCAAAAGTCAAAAGTATTAAACGACTGGAAATCACATATAGTAATATTTCATCAATTGGAGACAACGATTTCAATGGCATGACGGACCTGAACACCCTAGTCTTATCGGGAAACCCCCTGACTGAAATATCTGATGGAGCCTTTCAGAAGAACGAGAGGCTGAGCTTCTTAGTTTTTGAGGAAACGAAGCTACAAAGTATACCACGTGCTATTCAGAACTTAACGTCGCCCCAGCTCCTGAACTTATCGGGGTGTTCTATCCAATGTACGTGTGAAAATCTTGGTTGGATGAAGAATTGGAGAACTAGACCGACATATTTTCAAATCGTTGGAGGATGTAGCAATATGCATAGGGATCTGATGAGCTATGTTAACGAAGAAATACCAAAATGTCCGAATAAGTAATTCGATGAAATTGAATGAGATACTTGCAATACGAGATGTTATTCTTTTTACAATATCTACAAGCATACATGAAGCTCAACCAAAAAATGCGTCATTCCGCAGCGTCCTCTAATGCAGTGTTGAGATCACGTGTTGAGTTATTTCATTTGTTACAAATATGTTAAGATGTCTTCAATCATTTTAAGGATTTCGGGAGGCAAATGGATATCAATGTCTGTGCAGTTCATAAAAATGTGCATTTGTATTACACGTAAAGATAAATAATACAATGCCCCCCAGGTGAGATAAAACAAATCCTCTCGCGGGACATTGTGTATAACTCACCAGCATCATACATGTTGAATTCTAATGTCCGTCTATGTGGGCTGTCACTTAACATCATTATTTCCTTGGAATTTTCTTAAAATATTCATTACACAATGAAATGCAACATGTATATAAATACAAGACCATGTTCACGTCAGGTACCACTACATTGATTCATGTTATTCATCACGTGGTCATCGTTAGTCTGTGTTCCTCGGTATAATACAACTGTGGTTTACAAAAACAAACGGTAGATGTACCTTCACGGAGTTTACGGTATATTTACCTAATTCACGGAGTGTACGGTAGATGTACCTTCTTATAACGGAGTGTACGGTAGATGTACCTTCACGGAGTGTACGGTAGATGTATCTTCACGGAGTGTACGGTAGTTGTATCTTCACGGAGTGTACGGTAGATGTACCTTCTTCACGGAGTGTACGGTAGATGTATCTTCACGGAGTGTACGGTAGATGTATCTTCACAGAGTGTACGGTAGTTGTACCTTATTCACGGAGTGTACGGTAGTTGTACCTTATTCACGGAGTGTACGGTAGATGTATCTTCACGGAGTGTACGGTAGTTGTACCTTATTCACGGAGTGTACAGTATATTTACCTTAATCACAGAGTGTACAGTAGATGTATCTTCACGGAGTGTACGGTATATTTACCTTAATCACAGAGTGTACAGTAGATGTATCTTCACGGAGTATACGGTAGTTGTACCTTATTCACGGAGTGTACAGTATATTTACCTTAATCACGGAGTGTACAGTATATTTACCTTAATCACGGAGTGTACGGTAGATGTATCTTCACGGAGTGTACGGTAGATGCACCTTCACGGAGTGTACGGTAGATTTACCTTCTTCACGGAGTGTACGGTATATTTACCTTCTTCACGGAGTGTACGGTATATTTACCTTATTCACAGAGTGTACAGTAGATGCACCTTCACGGAGTGTACGGTAGTTGTACCTTCTTCACGGACAATTGAATGAATTGTACAGGTGCTTAGAATTTGCTGTTAAACTGTAATATAACTATTTTGCAAATTACAACATTTACCTTTTGTAATGGCTAAAACCCATTAAATTCAAAACTTCATTAATTATTACCAACTACACATTTTAACGTTACGGCGTGACAATACCATTAGTTATACACGTATCATTACTACATCATTTGTCATTAGCTAAGATACATATTTTTATGAATGTTCAGATTCTTATTCAACTCCCCGTCTATAAATATTTACTTACTTCTTGTGTATACTGATGAATTCATATTGCAGTAATTTCGAGAGGAAAACATACTAAAGTTCGTTTTCAAGTGGTGATGGATCGAAAAGACATTTTTGTAAACCGGTTGAAATTGCTATTAAGAGTATGGGATATGAAAAGTATAGGAGGGAGCGTATACATATGAAAATCTACATGAAGATTTGCAGATGCGTTCCGAATATCTAGAGGACCATTCCCTTTACAACTAAGCTGAGTAGAAGTATAAAACCATTTGCTTAGATCTTCTAGTTCTCAATCTGAAACGAGCCCCGTCTTCCCCAGTCTGGAATTATGTCCGCGATCTTTGGCTTGACATTGGCATTCTTCATGTAACAGGTTTGTAGTTTCATAATAAGCAACTCCTGTATGGGTTCAGGGAATTTAATATCACAGTGAAGGATACCTCACATGCACATATTTTTACAGCCCTGCAATACAGGTAAAATAACAATAATATGACATCACAGAGTGCATTAATTAATAATTGACAATATTACTTATATGATTAATGAATGTAATTTCCATCAAGATAAATGTATTACTTGTATCAAAATCACAATAAAGGGAGACAACTCTTAAAGTTACATATACTGGTATGAACAGATTTCTCCCATAGTCATAAGAATACATTATCATTAAAACTTAAATCATATATTTACCATTCTATGGGAAGAGGCTTCCACATACAAGTACAGGGTATATATATCTATGTGGATATGTACATGGACTCTGTAATTTACATACAATAGTCTAAAAATACTATTTATTAAAGTTAGACTCAATTGCTCACTCCGAACAAGTTAATCAAATATTCTGATTATAAAATAAAGTGTAACTTGATAGATTCACCAATTTACTCTAAATATAAGCAATTGATTCATGAAATCAAAGAACTTTAAACAAAACTATCATTCTTTGTAGATCTAGCCTTTCTCTCAGTTAATATTTAGTGCAAAAGGAATCTCATTAAATCTGCAAAAATATATAGACTGGAAATATTAATTAACATTTAATAATAAGGATAATTAGTAATGAATTACTTACCAGAAAAGAAGGAAAAGTCTTTATAGAAGGTCTTAGTCAATGTTGTCGATATGAAGTCTGTCCTCTCTCAAAACTAGACAAAGAATGCTCAATTTTGGCGGTAAAACCCAATGACCAAAACAATAAAAACCAACCAAAAGCAACTTCACAAAACACAACCAATGAAGTTCAAGAACACTACAAGACCTTTAACATATGCCTTAAGGTAATGACTATTAAATGTGTTCACCTATATATGTACATGTAAGGGCTAGAGAAATAAAGGAGTGGATCTAGGGTTTTCTAAAGTAAAATACATTGAAGCATATATCTATAGCAAAATTTATTCATTAACCCAAAGATCACTCTATTACATTCACTTGAAAGTGAAATACACAGAATGATTCGTGAGATTACCGTTATGTTATCGAATCCTGGTCTGATGGATAGGTGAATTTTTTGAAATCAAACTTCACAGATTTTTGTGTAAGGGAGCAGTGAATCGTAAAGTCACGGATGGCTGCAATCGGAATCACCATGTGAAGTTAGTGTTCCAACTAATTCGGACGTACACATGGGAAAGATGAGAGATACGACGTCTGGAAGTTATAACAAACAATTTCATCAACCACAGACCATAACGAAGTTAAACAAGTCTCTCTCACTCAGATGTTTTCTTCTTCTCATATTTTCAGACCAAAGTGTTTCTATTACGTCCTGAGACAATCGTGTAGAAATTTAGAGTATCCGATTATAAATGACGGAATGTATTCGTCATCCTATCACTTTGTGGGATGGGTTACGTTTACGTAAAGATATACATGTATCTCGGGTTTATGAAAAAACGCATCATTTTGCAAAATTGAGATGGAAATTAAAGAAATATCTGTGTAAAACTTTACAGAAATATGTAAAAGCCTAAACGAATAAAATGTATACTATTTAAGACGTAAAAAGTGTCAAATGAATCTGAAAGTGAAAAAAGGCGATTTCCAATCGAATCTTATGAAAATTACGTACATAGCATTTCTCAGCAATGAATGATTTCCTTCCATACAAAATTGTTTCTGTCATGGTTTCTAGATAAACAAAAAATTCTAATGTCAAAATTACAACACAAGATTGCAAGATGTATTGGTGATGCAGAGGGGCTTATTCATTATGTCTTCAAGATTTTTTTTTTTTTTTTTTTTTTTTTTTTGGTCTTTATTTGTTGTTGTTGTTTTGGGGTTTTTTAAAATTAATTTTTTGTTTTTATGTTTTTTGTTGTTGGGGGGGGGGGTACGCGTAAATTACCGTTGCTTTCACAATATTCAGTCCAGGGGTCCGTGTTTGCCCAACTATCTATTTTGTATTGCTTGTAGGAGTTATGAGATTGACCACTGTTCGTCATCTTCACCTTGCATGTATCAACAGGCTAACAAACAAAAGCGGGAAAATACACGGAGAACATTAAATCTGCTACACCATAATCCAAGATCCACGACTTCCCAGATATCTCTTGATACAGTGATGACGACTTCCCTGATATCTGTGGGTACAGTGATGACGACTTCCCTGATATATGTGGGTACAGTGATGACGACTTCCCTGATATCTGTCGGTACAGTAATGACGACTTCCCTGATATCTGTCGGTACAGTAAAGTCGGTTCCATAAAGATGGCTTCATTTTTCTTTACTTTTTTATATTCAGCTTACATATTACATGTTCATTCACTATACACGTACATATTTAAATTCAGAACAAAAACGGGGATTTCGGAGCAATCGTATAGAAGATCTATTTTTCAAACTTTCAAAAGCATTCAGAAATACTGAAAATGCACCAGCTTCCATGGGCTACCTCTCAAGGCAGCCTCAATCCTCATACTCATTGTTTGTCCCTGAATTACGACACTAGCTGGTAATACCTGGTATTCTCATTGTTTGTCCCTGAGTTACGTCACTAGCGGGTAATACCTGATATTCTCATTGATTGTCCCTGAGTTACGTCACTAGCGGGTAATACCTGGTATTCTCATTGTCTATTTCCGTCCACGTTTCCATACATTGTTAGGTCTTCTCGATCGACTGTGTATTCCAGTAATTCAATCCCACATGTTTCACTTCCTCAGATCACAACAATAAATGATCTTCAACAAGTTTTCTTATCATGATTGATTGAAGAATTGAACAGCGTGAGCACTTCCCGGAATTTAAAGGCATTTAACAGTTTAACTCGCACTAGCATGCAAAATGTACAAAGACATTTTAAACAATGATAGATAACCACGTGTTCAGTGTAACCTGTTTAGTCATTTTACAAGAATTAAACTATCATTGTTGCCAGCAGCAAGGCTTCCTGTGATGTCATTATTAATCTCCAGAAACCCATTACCTGATTTAAATCAACAAATTTTGTATGTATTGTACTTTTTTCATAATTTTGGGTCGAGTGAAATCCGAAACATATGTTGGTGAAAGGCAAGAACAATATAAACTTTACAATTTTGGACTCTATAAATATTCACAAATGTATTCTTCAGCAATATTTGGGTTTTTTTAAGATCATGGTGTGTTATTTTAAACTTTATTTTTAATCAAAAGACCAAATCAGCACAGCTTTCTTCCCTTTCATTATCTTTGAGCTGCACGATCTTCCTGTTTCCTTTTCTAAGTTTTGAAATTTTAGGAATATAGTTTTCCTTTATTAGTTGGGCGATATTTGCAATTGGATTATAGAATTGGATATAAAAATTATTTGACAGGTAAAGCATATACAATATTAATGTGGCGACTACTGGTAAAAAAAAAAAATACTGACTAAAGACACATTTTTTTCTGAGAGCAATTCATGTAAACATCATAAATGTAAGAGAAGCCTGTGTTATCCGCTTTAAGGAATAGGAAAAGTTATGGTGCACTTTTGGCACACTGTGTGCCGCTAGCGGCATTAGCTGTACACTTCTGGCAAACAGCTCTGGCACACTGATTTGTTTGCCGCAAACTTGCGGGAAATTTGCAGCAAACTTTACATTTTGGTAAGGGGTGCCACACATTTTGACCTATGTATAGTGCTTCCGGCGGTAGAAATGTCCATTCTTTAATATTTAGATTCCCAGTATTTTTACTTTAGATATCTTTACCAATTGAAATGATAACCATGTCCTCGTGAAGCCCGTGGGAATCCGGGTTAGAATAGGTCCGCAGTACCCCCCCCCCCTCCCCCGGGAATCCGGGTTAGAATAGGTCCGCAGTACCCCCTTGCTTGTCGGAAGAGGCGATTAAATGGGGGTGGTCCTTCGGATGAGACCGCAACACCCGTGGCCCCGTGTCACAGTAGGTGTGGCACGATAAAGATCCCTCCTTGCTTAAAGGCCGTAATCGCCGAGCATAGGCCTAAAATTTGCAGTCCCCCACCGTCAGTGGTGACGTCTCCATATGCGTGGAAAATTCTCGAGATGGACTAACCAATCTTTTTCTTTTTTTTTCATGAATGCAAACAACGTGTGTCTGAATCTCGATAAATATAGTGTGATTATTTTACCGCCTGGGAATGTTCCAACAGGAATGAAAGTAAAATGTAAATACAAAAGATAAATTTCATTTTTGAAAATCGTTGTGGTACGTATGAGCAGCAATGCTTCGCCCCTGCATACTATCTGCGAAGCGCACCATGAGGTATGCTGGTGTAAACCGTCGTAGTCCACGCCCGCATGTAACTTATTTCTTAATGTTATCACCGTCTACAGGGACACGGGACCTCCCTTTTAAGGTCGTATATATCTTTCACGTCCAAGTGAAGGAACAGTCAATACTATTATCTAATTTTACTATATACATGTAAATTGATATTACATTTTTGTTAATTACCTAATCTAATATATAAATTGATATCACATATTTTTTTTTTAATGTTTTCCAACAATAATCAGCAGAGAAAGGTACACACAATGAG
This sequence comes from Ostrea edulis, assembly GCF_947568905.1. NCBI lineage: Eukaryota > Metazoa > Mollusca > Bivalvia > Ostreida > Ostreidae > Ostrea > Ostrea edulis. The sequence goes on from NC_079170.1 coordinate 2,142,996, forward strand.
CAGGGGTAAAACAGACCATCACGTGACTTACTATTACCCGATCACGTAATGAACTGTTTCCCGGTCACGTGAGAAACTATTGTCCGATTAATAAAACAATTATTTCATGCCTACTAGGAAAACAGTCTACATTGTTATATACCTTAAAAAATTTCTTATATAAAGCTAATACGATTTAGAAGTAACATTTTTACTGTTAAACCAATTCTCACACTCGTGGTTTATAGACCGGTCAACAGTTTGAGCTGTTGACTGGGCAATAGTCTGCTTTATTTCTATTAGCTATGTAAGTCACGTGGTTCTCGGTGTGCTGCTATGGTGAGGTTAACTGATTTGACTGATAAAGATACAGAATTTAGTAGATGGAACGCAGCACAGAAACACGAAAAATGTAATTATTGATTTTTAATTAGGATATTACGTAGGTTTTCCTTTAAACTAGTGGAAGTGTTGATAAATGTATACAATTCTTCTGTCATGTTAAAAGTTCGAAGTCAACAAACCATGTCATATGGCATATGCATCTAGTAAATCATCCTAAAAATTGAAAGTGTATAAGAAAACAGTTATAGACTGTGTCCTCGGACAACAGCTGTTTTGTTTGACCCTCGAACGGATCTGTTGCCCGAAGTCAATAACTGTATACCATTGCCCTTCAGTAGTGACGAAGACCCGGGAAACTGTACGGCCTCTGACAACAGTTTCCCGGGTCTTCGCCACTACCTCGGGACAATAGTTGTCACTGTTTCCCGAGTAGACATGAAATAATTGTATAAGATATACGTATGTTTAACGTCTGGGGTCTGACGCGTTTTGAAAATGAAAGGTGAAGATAACGTACAGTGATCAATCTAATAACTCCTATAAGGAATACAAAATATAGAGTTGAGCAAACACGGACCCCTGGATATACCAGAGGTGGGATCAGGTGCCTAGGAAGATTAAGCATCCCCTGTCGACCTATCACACCCGCCGTGAATCTGATATCTTGATCAGGTAAACGGAGTTATTCGTAGTCAAAATCCATGCAGTGCGCCAAGAACGGCCTAGCAATCGGCATGAAACACGTCAGACGTTATTTGAAAATAACACAGTAACATCACGTCCATCAAAGACGCCGTTTCTTCACTGAGGAAGCCTTTGACAGAAATACGCCTTGATATAATTGTGCCTGGAAACGACACTAAGGAACCCACCACCCACGCTGTATACAAATGTTCTATTCGCTGCCCATGTGAAACTATGTACAATGGAGAAATAGACCGAATATTTCCAAATAGGCCTATATATGAAGAATGTAACGATACATTTTTTTATTTCTTCGATTCGTTTTTATTTGTTGTTTTGTTGTAATCCTTCTCGTCCTCCTTCTTTATTTATTTATTTTATTATTATTATTATTATTATTTGTATATCATATTTGTATTTTATAAAGAAAAAAAATTGGGATATATACATGTACAATTCATGTACTACACTGCGGTATAATGTTAAAAACATCACGTATGTGCATGTATATCTTTATAATTTAAAGTATACTAGTATCAAATTGCAAGCAACGCCAGCCTGTCTTGTCCGTGAACGATATTGAAATCTGAACATCGACAATTAGTAAACCGATAAAACAGAACATCCCTTACGCTGCGCGTGATTCATTCATAAAACAGAGACGATTCTTCTTTGAGGAACTTCCCCCCGTGTGAACTGAGGTGACCAGACGTGATTGTATCTGATCAGGCACTTACCAAATTCTAAAACCGTCCATGGGAGTCCTCCTCCAACGGTGATTGACTGATAGAACAACCCGCTACACCACATCTGACGAAAATGTGAATCCCGACACATAATACCTATAGAGAGCAATAGCCACGCAACCATGAAAGCGATAACATTGAAAACTGTGTCATTCGGTGTTGTTTAATGACTCAATCATTTATATAATCTATAGTTTGTGTTTCTTAAATTACAATCTCAATTCTGATTCAATATCCTTCAGCATTAGACCATGAAGTGCTAAATGAGGTAGAAGTGGGATTACAATATATTTAAATATATTCATCCCTTAAGGTCACATTTATAGCGCGTGTTTCCTTAAGGTGACAATATTTCCCTTACGAGTTTTTTTCTTTGAACAACCACCGGAAATATATAACCTCCGTCTCTAAGTGTCGGGGCGGTCCTTAATTGTATAAAGTTTCTCGACCTTAAGTTCTCGTCACAATATATATATTTGCACGACCGAAGTAAAACTCAAGTCTATGGGAAATGGTGTTTATATAAATAGGCACAATCAACAGTTTGTTTCTAAACGCGAGCGCGGCAATCGAGAGACGGAGACATATATATAGGTAAGAATATATTTAAAATGCTAGATTTTTATTAATGCACTGATATGACATTTTAAGGAAGGAATAACGATATGCAGTTCATCTTGTACAAAAACCTCCTAAATTCCGTTTTCATTTCAATGTGAAATAGAACTCAATTAGAAAAATTGTAAACCTTTTATCTAATGATAATTTAGGACTGGGTTAGAAATTTGGTCTTATAGATGTAAATTCTTTTAGAAAAGGAGACCCGGATAAATTAAAACTAAATTGCTTATTGATGTTACACTGGTGCTGTCACATGATATTACACGCGCGTGGATGTAACTTTGATCTCTAATATCAAAGTCTGAATGACAGTTGTATGTATTTTACAATATTTTTTTTAATAATCTAAATATATCATAAAAGAAGATGAAATTTACATTAACGAAAGGGGAAACGGCGACAGCTAAAGTTAAAAATCTAAAATGATACTAATCATGTCAAAGCGTAATTTTTTTTTTAAACCAAGGTTCATCGTTTTCTACATCATCTCGGATAGCAATAAAAGATTTACCACGTCAAAATAATTCGAATAGCTTATTTCAAATCACTTATCGTGTAAATATCTTCATGTGCAATTTTAAATGTTAACCCCGAAAGGCGACCTAAAAATTGTATTGAGAGCATGCATCATCTCAAAAGAAAGAAAAATTACCATGTTCAAAATTATTTAAAGAATTTATTACAAATTACTTAATATCGTGCAAATTGAAAAAATGCCGTATCTTCAAGTGTAATATAATGCACGTAAGCCCTGAAAGCATGCTTCAGTGTTACACAAACTCTCTGCCAAGTATCAAATGTATACTTTTGTAAGTTATTAAGTTTCTCTCGTCGCCATCTCGTTGAAACAATTTGTCGAAATGCTGTAAAGATATTTTGTCGACAATCTCTCACTTTTCTTAAAACACAATATCCTAGCTCTTAGCCAGTTTTTCTTTACGATCTTGTGATTTGATACACACATAGAAAGGCTTATTGATTATATTTTTATATCGATGTAACTTTTCGAATTTCTAATTTTAAAAACACATTGAAAAGACAAGTAGACACAACATTTATTTTATAAACCATCAAAATCATTGCGTTCATCAAACAGATGGAATATTTTTCTCCGCTCAATGAAAATGCCAAAACTTTAGTACACAGAACATTTTGTTTTCAAGGTCATCGAAATATTGACACCACTGAGAATTTAAGGACACTGTGTTAGTTATTAGAGAAATGACGAAATATCTATGTAGAATTTTCAGGATATGAAACAAACTTATCTGCACCTGACAGATAGGGAAATATTTGGGTTATCCTGATGGCAATTTTTTGTCGATAGAAATTATTTCTAATCAGATGGAACGTCCAAAATGAAATGTTTATCAAGTAATGTAAAAGTGATATTTGCCATTCACAATATATTTAATTTTTGTTCTCCGATAGATATACGTTATTCAGATAAATTTCTGTTGTCAGATTGTAAAAGGCATAATTCCATACCATTTTCAATTTCTGAATGAAATGGGGGAGGGGCAGCAGGAACGATGTTTACATGAACACGGAGGAAGAAACGCAATTAATTTTCAAATCTGAAGAATATATCAAAATAGTTTTGTTTGAAATTGCGTTTTGTTTATATGTATCAGACATATTGAATTAATTCGGCAATGAATCAAGTGGAATTTACAACAGAACACGCATGGAATTAATTTTGTGTTTTAATTGTCAGTAATCTACATTCCATGGACAGAAACGAGATACTCCGTCTAAATCGGCGTAATCTTCCAATATATTGTGTAAATACAAGTCATATGTATGCATACACACAATGAACACAGTTTCGATACAGGCGTGTGCTTAGCATTTCATCTCCAAAAATATATTCCACCTTCCCAAGCTGTCAAACACGTGGGATGTACAAACGCGACAGATTGAATCCACCCCTCGTGCCAGGTTCGCCAGCAAGATAGGGATATGTTCCCATGTACATCGCTAGTACGGCAAACATGTGCCCGAGTGGACGACAAATGTCCCAATCAGGTTTTCACCTTTCTAGAATAGATTCTCCTTGACCACGAAATGACCGTATGTAATTGATGTGCATATTTAGAGGCTATTTATGCATTCAAACACCAACCATCCAGAAAATTGCCCTATCGAATTTTTTTTTATTTTCAAATGGAGGGTGTGGGCGTTTTCTAATCTTTTACATGACCCACCCTTATGAAAGTATCAGCTGGGTAAACTAAGGAGACAAAACAGAAATCCAAAACGTATACATTGATTGTGAATAGATATGTCTGCCAGAATTTAGACTCGTGACGATTTGTAAGTTTTCGTTGGCTCATTAAAGACCAAAAACATTTACTCTAATACGTATAAGGTTTTTTTGTTTTGTTTGCATATCTCTAATAAGTGATTTTCAATGTGGAATTAACCCGGAGAATTACACTTAATGACACGGAAAGACTTTTAAATTTATTTGTCAGCCAGAGAATTATAAAAGTAAGAGGATTACACTAATACACGTCACAACTGACGGGAACTTTAAACATTTGTTTACGTTACATAAATACACAATTCATATATTTTTAGAAATTTGTAGTAAATGTTTTGATCAGTCACTGAAAATAGCTATTTAGGTGTGCGTAGCCCTCATCACTGTAGAGTATACTAACAGTAGCTCTCTGGTTGATATTTATTTTAAAAAAAAAAATTCGTGAAATGGGGTGGTTTTTTTTTTATTATTATTATTATTTTTGTATTCTAATAATTCAATATTTCTATTGGTATTTATTAGATATGTTAATCAATGAAATAATTGTAACGAAAGTTTTTATTTGATTAATTTTACAGACAATCTGAAAAGCCATCAAACTAAGACTTCTTACTAATCGGAAGTGTCGACACTCAGCAGACGACAGACACGATGCAGACCGTCTCACGTGATCAGAGTGTCGGTTGTGTCACGTGCTCCAAGAGTTTCCACATCAGAGAGTTCGGACTGGACCACAAAAATCCCAAGCGTTTCGTAACACTAGAAGTAAGTGGTAGCCGACATTGAAACAATCTTGTCGTGTACTTGTAACCGAGTGGTATAGAATTAGGTGCTTACACAGATCTAGACGCATGTAGAAATCAGTCAGCTAATTCACACTTAACGAAGTATTTCAAATTTCTTCCATCCATCTAAAACGTTACGGTCGTTCCCTTCAGTTCTGTGTGTTTACAATAATTCAACGGTGGTATCTCACGTTTAAATTCACTTTTCCATAGTTCAATGATGCTGCATCCTGTCTAAATCTTTATGACCACATCACAAATCGTTATTTAGTTTCATTTAAAACTAGTTATACATGCTTGGTATGATCTTTGAGAGAAAAAATAAGTAGTCCCTATACCCTGTTCCTGTATATTTTGTTACTAACGAACGCACCACAGCCCCGGTACTGTAGTTGATTGTATCGTTCGGTTATTTTAGTTTGGGCGCCCTGTTCTGTATCTCCCGTGGGCCATTTTCTGGGCCATTTACCACTGCATCTGGATTGTCCTAGAAGCCTACTGGTGGTCCCTCAAGACCCACCGCGCACCACTGGAGTGGCTCCTAAAGCTAACGAACATTGGATACGTTATCCTGACATCGGCTGCCATTGCTGAATGTTTCATAGCTGTGTATACTTACTGCTTTCTGACAGCAAAAGACAGAGGTACGGTATCACTTCTCATATTTGTGTGTGTTAAAACATGTTCGTGTATCTTGTATATTAAAAATGTGAAATAATTTTTAAGCCGTAAAACTTGCACAGAGTACAAAAATAGATATTTACTCTGTTTCGCGGCTGACTTCCTCATTGCTAATACTACTTTTTCCTATTTTCGTAGAATCTCAGACGGGCATGTCTTGGTACTGTAAATTGTCGTGGGTTTTACACAACATCTCCCACCCTACAGCTCTGTTGATCGCCTTATCCTACTGGACGATGTTGTCTAACTGTGAGTATGATGTGTTGATTTGGAGTGTTTTTACACAGCTCTGCATGCGATAGCATTCGGTTATTTAAATGTACATGTATTTACAATCCCTATCTGTTACCTTTGCTAGTTCTTTATAGCCACGACCACATTCCAAGAAAATGATATGTTGTGTTTTCTTTCTAATTCAACTGTATACAAGAAAACTATAAATTCAAGTTTATCCGTTACAGTGAATAACTGTTGATCTTTTCATCTTTACAGTTTACACAATTAAAATATGGACCATCAACAAACACGGAATAAATCTGCTGTACACCTTCCTGCTTCTCATCTTTACCTCAAAACCAATCAAATTTCAACATGTGTACTTTCCGATGGTATTTAGTTTCCTGTATCTTCTGTTTACCTGGATGTACTTCCTGGCCACCGATGACGTCATATACTCATTTCTGAATTGGAATAAGCCAGGGAAATCCATTATGCTGACCATTCTTTATGTATTTGTTTGTACGCCACTTGCACATTTTTCCATTTTTGGAACTTATAAATTAAAACAATATTTCAAACAGAAATGTTCCTCGGAGAAGACTGTTGGTGATACCCGGATCAGTGATACGGAATCTAAGGAGGAGATGTTGAGAAGTGATACAATGGAGAACTAGTAATTAAACAAAGGATAGTCTTATGTCGGAAAGGTTGTGTTCGTACTGCATGTAACAATGAATAATTGTTGGTGACTGTATGAATATTTGTATGTTTATCATGACGTGGTGCAATACTGTTATTTTAAATACTCCCTGCAATATCATTGTGAATAGCTATATCATTATATGTATACTGTATTTATGTCTATGAGCAGTGAATATGATGATATACGCTATTGAATATGTGATTGTACCTGGTGTTTTGATGTTATAATTTATTCTGATAATCCTGATATACAGATGTACATGTATATGCAAATCAAAAAAAACATAATAAACTCGTTCAATGTTACACGAATGTATATTGAGATATGTTCCACTACTTGATAAAAGTTATCTACATATGTACCTGTATACCAGGGCCTTATTATTATTATTTTTGGTCTAGGCACGAAATTGAGTGATCAACGAAATCCAGTCGCTTTTTCAAGAAATTACACTTGAATTATTTATTTTCAAGTGTATTTTTGTCAAATCTTCGACCTTTGGTGTATCGTGCCTCTAGTATCCGATATACAGTACAGCTAATTCCAAGACGAATGACATTAAAGGAATTTATCATCAGAACATTCTGATAAATCAGTTTTCCTGGCCCCGTATTGTGTACTCTGTCTTAAAATTTCTAACTGATTATTATATATTAAAAATATTATAATGACAAATGCACCTTTTTCATCAAAATCGGTTGATGATCATTCTGTTTCGCTGTGACGGATGAGTAAGGAATTTGTAGGAATTATTATGGTAATTCTTTTTTACGAAATTCTCGTTCAATTTATGTTAAGCTAATCTACAGTATTAGTATTATATATATGAAGTTTCCTTATCAATGCTGTTTATCTTATACCTATAGTCTCGGATACTCCCGGACGCACGTTGATGGCATGTTCGTGGAGATTTGTAAACAAAGCTTTGAAGACTGTGTACACTCAGTGCAGTGCATTTAAAATCTAGATAATAGTAGATTATAAACATGATTACCGTACACAAATTCTTTGTTGTCACACCCACGAATGCAATGAAATGAAACGGAAATAATAATTTTCAGTGGAAATTATCGATGACGTCTTCACATTCACTTTAATACTTACAGCCAATTCATTCAAACTATTCACCCACGCCTCGACAATTAAAGTGTGTATGTAAACAAGTCGTAAATAACAACAGAAACAGGCGACTCCCCTCAACGGGGAACACCCCCTCCATATATATTCACTACAAATAAGAAATAAAGTGCCCTTTTCTAATGAATTATCGTAGTTGAGTGTTATTTATTATAGAATAGCATTTGAGAACCAGTGCACGAAAGAAATAAAACGTTAAAAAGGATTCATCTTGCTTCAAACAACACATTCATAACAACTCAACTCGCTAGAAAACAGTTCACTTGAAAGTTCCCATTTCATTCGCAGTGTTATCGCCGTTACAATCACATGTACTTCTTCCATACAAAATGTATCATATTCTTACAAGAAAATGTAAACCAATGCATGTCAAATTCAATTCTGAATTATTTACAGATCGATCGTTTAATATTCATAGTCTCGATGAAATTAGGGCGATTTTGATTGGCTGAAAATTTCATTTGATTTCTGCATCAAAGAAAATCTTATTTTGGCTTCATGTTGTGTATCGATACGACGTAATGAATGTGAAGACAAAATTACAGTTATTTCAAAGTTTTTAATTAGCATTAAACGATAGGGGAAAAACCCGGAAAACTTTGCATCATGCACTTTGTACAATTATGCAGTTTTCCGCCTTTTCCCTGTGGTATAATTCCATCGTTAAATCAGTTCATTACCAGTGTGATGTTTGACTTTGATTTTACAGCCTGTTTTGTATTTAGTGACCTAGGTTAGGTATGGTGGTCAGTTTTACCTTCAATACTAAAACTGTTACAGAGAACTAAATTAACGTCACCAATACTTAAACTGTTAAAGAGAACTAAATTAACGTCAACAATACTTAAACTGTTACAGAGAACTAAATTAACGTCACCAATACTAAAACTGTTACAGAGAACTAAATTAAGGTCACCAATACTTAAACTGTTACAGAGAACTAAATTAAGGTCACCAATACTAAAACTGTTACAGAGAACTAAATTAAGGTCAACAATACTTAAACTGGGACAGAGAACTAAATTAACGTCACCAATGCTAAAACTGTTACAGAGAACTAAATTAACGTCACCAATACTAAAACTGTTACAGAGAACTAAATTAAGGTCACCAATACTAAAACTGTTACAGAGAACTAAATTAAGGTCACCAATACTAAAACTGTTACAGAGAACTAAATTAACGTCGCCAATACTAAAACTGTTACAGAGAACTAAATTAACGTCACCAATACTTAAACTGTTATAGAGAACTAAATTAACGTCACCAATACTAAAACTGTTACAGAGAACTAAATTAACGTTAACAATACTTAAACTGTTACAGAGAACTAAATTAACGTCAACAATACTTAAACTGTTACAGAGAACTAAATTAACGTCACCAATGCTAAAACTGTTACAGAGAACTAAATTAAGGTCACCAATACTAAAACTGTTACAGAGAACTAAATTAAGGTCACCAATACTAAAACTGTTACAGAGAACTAAATTAACGTCACCAATACTTAAACTGTTACAGAGAACTAAATTAAGGTCACCAATACTAAAACTGTTACAGAGAACTAAATTAAGGTCAACAATACTTAAACTGGGACAGAGAACTAAATTAACGTCACCAATGCTAAAACTGTTACAGAGAACTAAATTAACGTCAACAATACTAAAACTGTTACAGAGAACTAAATTAAGGTCACCAATATTAAAACTGTTACAGAGAACTAAATTAACGTCACCAATACTTAAACTGTTACAGAGAACTAAATTAAGGTCAACAATACTTAAACTGTTACAGAGAACTAAATTGACGTCACCAATACTAAAACTGTTACAGAGAACTAAATTAACGTCACCAATACTTAAACTGTTACAAAGAACTAAATTAACGTCACCAATACTAAAATAATACTTAAAATTATTTATCCGGCCTATTCGTACGTTAAATCGCTTTGGTGTGGTTTTTAAGTGTGTTTTGGGTGGTCTCATATTGGACGATATCCGAGATATCAGACGGTGTTCTGTTTGTATTGTTGATGTAGCTCTGAAGTTATTTGCTTATTTATTAACCTCTATTAAGCATAAACAAGTGCTTGGGTGATTACGACAATTGTGTTGGTACTGCTACATGTACAATAAAACTTGCCAAATTTTCCACATTGAAATGTTTCGGGACATGATGCATGTACTGTTTTCTGAAACTGAAGGCATTATCCATCAAGATTATTTTTTTATGTACATACATATTCTTCGTGTGGCTGGTGACAAAGATGCGGGTTCATAGCGAGGTAACGTTGATAAATAATCATGGAATCTGTGCGCAGAAACAATTAACAGGTAAGAATATATATGTATATCTAGAAAAGATGTTCATGCCTTTGTACAAAAAATAACAATCGGCCGTTATTTTTTTTTTTTGGGGGGGAGAAAAAGTGATTTCTTGAGGTCTTAGGGTGGGACAGTATGCTCCGTTTTGTGATGAAGTTGTTTTGGTGAAGGTATACAATAAATGGGATTTAAGAAATGGACTGCAGACATATTTCAATACTTAATCAGCTGAAATTAGCTACTCTGCAATTCCTGTAAATGTTTCATCAACAGTCACAAGTAAAATTTACTGCGTCACATTATATGTCCCTGCTGATAACTGATACCTCTCTAACAATGTAAGCCTTGTTTACATATTTACTCATTTAATGATAGATGTAAATCAGTACACATGTATGTAAAGATAACAGAAAATGGACGTTGTCAGAAAACGTGGGACCCCCCCCCCCCCCCCCACCCCGACCCCCGACCGCCTGATCTCCTGATTTTACGTGCGTGACGTCAAAGATTTCCGTTCGATATTTCTGAACAAACTTTACCTACACTCATTTAAATATTCATTATCAAAGATAAAATTTATCATATTTGCATTTTACTTTCATTTTTGTCGAAATTTCCAAAATAAATACACTACATGTACACCTATCAAGATTCTTACCTCATTATTCACAGCTGCAGCGCGTTCATGAGGAAATGACTGTCACTACACATCGTAACGATATCGAAGGCAAGAGATTTGAAATTATGTTAAACATGCACATTGCAATAATTTGCTCAACTTCCTTTAGTTCATGTGGTAGATCGAACAAAGGGATACTGAGAAAATACATATCTTTAATATATACAATGTCCTTCCCTGTAGTGACACCTTGCATCATGAACCGGGAATTTCTGTGTAATCAGAATGACACTCACCATTACATCATCCTTTACTTCTAGCGCTTTCTCTTTGTTTACATGGCTCATCAAGCAGTTCAAAGATATCAGAAGAAATAGGATCATGCTCATCATTTTCCGTCACCGGAAAGAAGATCTATTGCGGTTACGGAAATGGTCGAATAGTTACAATTGGTTTAGCTGCGTCTTGATTATGACGTCAGTTTAACCAGTTTACATTATGACGTCATAATAACGTTACAGGTGCTATTTTGAGTCGCACCCCCTCTTTGACAATATACTGGACCCGCTCTTGTATTTTTTATATTTGGGTGACCATATTCTGCAAGACTCCACTGAGGGAACGCTAAAGAGGGGGTCCTCAGCTTTAATTTGTTACCTCTCATTACCAAACTTTTGTGTAACGTCCATCATCTCATAGAAATAAACCATGGCTTGAACTCGTGTACTTTCCGCAGCATGTGGTCTTGCCGATGTGTCAACAAGCAATGATTATAGAGGGATGTAAAATCAAAGTGGTCTTCCCGGAAAACGAACTCATACAATATGGAAAGTGAGAGGAGAGATGACAGATAGCGATTCTCCATGGCCTGTCAACAGCACCTCAGGCCGAAAGAATTCGGACTTTCGCATCAGACCCCAAGTGATTTCATCCGTCTTGAGGTGGGTCATTATTTTGATTTCTAAATTAAAATGTATTTGTATCATATCAAACACTAAAATGAAAAACAAGGAATGAATTTGTACGACATCCAACAACTCTGCTGGAAACGTATGCTGTACATATGGCGAGTTTAACGTTTTTTATAATTTCCTTGTTCCATATTCGACAAATCTGTCCCTATATTGCGAATGTATTTCGAATGATGTGATATTAAAATCTCGTTTATTTGATCGTTAAACAAGTAAAAAGTCAAAAAAAATAATAATGTTACATTGGAAACGCTAAAAAACAGCAATGTTTTATCTTTGTTGTAAGTCGCCGGATTCACATTGTGTCTACTTTCTAACTCGTTATTCGCATCTTATCAAAACACAATGAGGCAAAATAAAACAATTAACAATCAAGAACGCTAATCAGTAATCTAACACAGAGAGATTAAACTTTATCAAGAACGGTTATATGTAAAGTTTCGCTGGAAATCATTATGTGTACATTTTATAGCAGGTGATCTTTGGCCACATTTCGTCCAAGTATATACATGTAGTACACAGCTGTATGTGTTGTAATAGTCACCCTTTAACTCACGTACTTCTATAGTATATAAGTGTTGAATAAGTAGTTTCCTGTCGCTGTTGGTCATCGGAATCGATACACTCAACACCGGAAGTCACCGTTAAGCTTAGTAGAGGGCGCTAAATTCAGTTCCCGAAGTGTACTCCTCAGTATTGGCCTAAAGCATGACCTATGGATCATTGACAAGTGACTAACTATATATATATATATATATATATATATATATATATATATATATATATATATATAAAATATATATACATGTATGTATATATATATATATATATATATATATATATATATATAAAGCACTAAATAATCACAACTAGGTACTGAAATTTTTCGCCCCAGCCCGGGGTCGAACCAGCGACGTACGGCACCCACCGCCTAGCAAGATTGTCAAACCAGTGCGTAAGTCCACTCGGCCATATATATATAATTCAATAAAAAAAAAGCAGGAAAATATACAATTCCAAAATATATTTAGATCACTAGCGCTTTCTATTTGGACTGTGTGATGTCAACTCTTTCTATTTGGATTATATATATATATATATATATATATATATATATATATATATATATATATATATATATATACAATTAAAATGTAAAACTTCACTGACTTTATATTATTATCATTTTTAGTTTACTTGAAAATCCATTGATATTTAAAATTAGTCAACCGGATCTGTCGGTGAATATGATATGGGATTTTTATGTCAGATATAAAAATGTGTAACTTACATGTATTTGCATTATAGGTGTATATAAGAGAAATTAAAGCATGCATGCTAATATCTTCATAATTCCCTTGTTGCCGTGCCTTCATACCACACACAGACTAGACATTATTTCTATATCTAGTCATTTAACTTCTTTCTTTTTTTTAATGTAGGATTTTATGTTACATTGTAAAGTCGTGCTACAAATTAATATCGATAATATAACAAATATCGAAACAACGCAACATCAGAAAAATTATTATTCACAAAATAATTTGTGTAAATAAAATTCGTCAGATTATATCAATCAAATATTTATCATCAAAACGTGAGATTAGACAGCAGAATAGGCCTATCTGGACCCTCTCCTTTATCGATGAAACCCAAAACTCAGGATACCATTGTGAAAGTGTCCACTTTTGGCCACTCGTCTAATCGTAAAGTTGAATTTATCTATGCACCCTAATGAAAGTCATCACATCTATATTTAACCACTCATCACCAATGCTTTTTTTATAAATACTAGTTTGTAAAATAGTGTGAAACTAAGACGTATAAACACACGCACATCGGTGAGTTTTAATACTTGTCAATGATAAAAACCACTTATGAGTATTTTCGTACTTCTACAGACTGCGCTAAATTCTATATTTGACTGTCTTTTTTTAGTTTGGACCTCCAGTCCTCTACCTAGTATGGTCCAGTGTCTGGGGCCTCTACCACTTTGTGTGGGTGTGTCTGGAGGGCTACTGGTGGTCTCTAAAGTCCCACTACACAACCCTGGACTGGTTCAGACAACTGAGTAATGTCGGCTACACCGTTCTCACAATGTTTGTGTTGATTGACTTCTCCATAACTCTCTACACGCACTGTATCAAAAATCGAATCGCTACATCAGGTACGAACATTTTATAACTCTCATCTATACAGTAAATCACGTTTATAGCGAGCATGCTCGGCCTGTGGAAAACAGTTCATTATAACCAGAGTCCATTTTACAGTAAACACAGTTATAGCGAACCCCAGGGCCAGCGAAAAACAATTTGTTATAACCAAACTTCGTTGTATCCAATAAAATTTTCGTTATTTTTCTCTTTTACGATAATACATTTCACTTCACAATAAGCGTAAATTCATTATAAACAAGTTCTTTATAAACTTGTTTCATTGTATTTTGGAACGCGTTTGAAATACTTGTTATATTCCGCATGTCTTGTTGTACAAAACTCAGCCGATACAGGTTATAACTAGTCAAGACTTTCTTATTCCTCTCTGTTTTCTCATGATATGTCTGAGCCTAACAATGCGAACTCATTTTGCACAAAGGAACAAAGGATGACTGATTATTATGACATTACCTCCCGGTGTACCATTAAAAAGGATGTTGATTCAACATTAAAAAAAAACCCAACATGTTTTTGTATACATATAAGATTCTTGATTAGTTTTGCGCTCATAGAAACATGAATCAACCGTACAAACTCTTTGTGAATTATGGATTTTCCGTTGTAAATATTCATCGCTTATAGATATTCCTGTCACAACTTATAGATATTCCTGTCACAACTTATAGATATTCCTGTCACAACTTATAGATATTCCTGTCACAACTCATAGATATTCCTGTCACAACTCATAGATATTCCTGTCACAAACAACGTACTGTTTGCGTACTTATTTTAGCGTATTTAAAATTTGGCGCAGGTGCGAGCCAAAGAAGACTTTTACGCAAAGTTTACGGCGTGGATCTAAGAAATCTTATTTTGATTAGATTGGGCGCATGTGTATCTGATGCACTATTTGGCATAACAATAATCGTTGTTCTATGTACAGGTGTATAATAATGGGTAAACAGATATTTTTATATTCTAATGCAGTTTTATATTAGCGTTCTTGTTTCACCGTCTAAGGCGCTTGAATATGAATTCCGTAAGTCTGTGTACATCGTTACATACCCACCAATAATCCGTGTTTTGATGCTGTTAAAAATTCACCAGACAATGATCCAATTCTCCTGATCACCACACTGTGGTCTTCTGATTCCATATCATGCTTCTCTGAAACTGATGACGTCACAATGCATCAACGTAATGTGTTTTCTGTGGAAAAATGATCGACCGCGTCACAAACAAGCCTGCTTACACAAAAAATAATTCCACTGTATGTTTGTGTTTTTGATACTTTGGAATACATTATCATCTTATAAACATGGAGTTAAAAATACAAATGGAGGTATATTATAATTTCATCATTACTACAGTAACATGATCCGAAGAGTTGGATAAGGTCGACTTTATAGGCGCGGATCATCAGATCAAAGAAACGCTTCGGTACGATACGTATCAAAATATAGATTTGATCCATCGAATGGAACGTCCAGCGGCACCTCGTATAAAAGATCACAACCCCTTTAGGAAGCAATAGACCATCGTTCGATAAAAGCGCACGCTTACCCCAATTTCTCAAATCAGACACTGATTTTGTTTCAATGTTGACATATTCCCAGCTCGGCTCAAAGCACAGAAGAAAATATTCTACCATGTTAAAGATATTATTGATGTATATCTAAATGATTAGAGAAAACAACAATTGGGTGCACGTATATTTCATAATTGTTTGATAAAATGTTTATATTATTCAGCTATTAAAAATCACAATATTTTCTGTTTTACTAAAGATGAAGAATCGGACACCATGCGGTGGTACCATAAACTGACATGGGTGTTGTACAATATCTCCAACTCCACGGCAGTAATGGTTACCATAACTTACTGGGCTCTCCTGTCAAAAGGTACGTCTTAATGTCAATAGACAAGGATTGTCAAAATATGTCTCCGAACATATCAGATTTTCAACACCTTGAAATGTTAACTGCTGAAACCTTGCACTCCAGAGTAGTTATTGATTACATGTATATCTGTCTGTGGAACTATCAAGGGTAAGCATAGCGAAACAAAAATAGTTCGGATTGCATTCACATCAACAAAACATAGGATAACTTAGAAATTTCCTTTTTTAACATAGGTAGTAATTCCCTTGTAAATGCACTTTCAAAAATGGATAATGAAATTACCAAACAAAAGTAGGCTACCGATATTACATAATGTCATTTAATAACATCATGGAATGTTACATTCTATGGGACCTGTAAGAAGGAGAGATATTTTCGTTTTTCTATCTAAGCTTCACCTTGCATACACATGGAAATCAATTACCTAACAAACATTATTTAATTGAGTTTTTCTCCATGCAAAATAACCTATTTGATAATCTTATTCCAACATCCTCAAATATGTAAGAACAGTGCGACATTTAACTCTGGACACGACAAAAGTCCGGAGTTTCGCCAACCCTTTTATTAAGGATACAAATAAACCCTTCACAAAAAAAGATGGGATTTTATGTTCACAAGACATGCACCAACATTTACACTTGCACCTATTGTAGTTTTTAAGATATTTCACCTGAAATCAAAAAATCCCATGGGATTTTGGAGGGATTTTTAATCCCACTTGGGGGATTTTCACTCCCACCAAAAATCCCATGGGAGAAAAAATATAATTTCTCCCATAGGATTTTAACTCCCATATTTAAACTTAATATGGGATACAATGTCCCATAGGAGGAAATGTCCCATAATGAACATGAAATGGCAGTAAATATCCTATTTGAGCATGAATGGGAATAGATATCCCAAATAAAACACAGGATGGGATTTTTATTCCATGAATATAACAATAAAACAGAAAATTGTATCTTAAAAAGTGTTGTTTGTCATGATTCTTAAAATGTACTTAAAAGCCAAGGCATGGCATTAATTTTTAAATATATATAGTAATTATAAACTCTTATGTGTAGGCCTATGTGTTTGTGAATAAATGTCTAAAAAACATGAGAGATAATAAAAGATATTAGAGCTCTGCATTACTAAACTTTTCCCCATGCAATTTTAATTGTATACATATAACCCTTGCACAAAAATATCCATATAAAATTGGACGGGACTATATTATTGCAACAAGCAGACAAGAACACTATGAAATACTCATTCACACACGGGCACTGTAAGTTAATGTAAATATATAGTATGTGCATGTATAAATATATATACATGCACATACTACATGTATCTATTTACATCAACTTCCATTGCCCGTGCATTCACATGCAGTTGCTCACATTCACTATTCACAACCCTTCATATGTCGTCAGGTACTAAAATATGTTCACAGGAACCGGTAATTTTGTCTGTATTAATAATAGTGTGGGTATATACCATATACCGTACCATCCCCTAATCAGCTGCTATTGGGGGGGGGGGGGGAGGGGAGGGGGCCTACAAGGGCTGATACTTCACTCAAAACTTCGTTTCAAAATAGTTCTTAAAATTATCGTCACCCACCATCCTTGTGGTTTTAGAAAGGGTAGCAGTATTATTACTACAGATTAAATTACCAGTTCCTGTGATATGTTGTTGAATTACGGAATAGGCCTAGCTTACAACTTGTTTACATATTCTAAAATTAGTGTTAAGTGCTTACGGTGAAACATGAACTCTGCTAGGTGATGCTAAGTTGTTTAGTGAACCGAATCAGACATCTCAAATAAGATTCTCGATTATTTAACAACACAAGAATCATTTTACAAAATGCATGCTTCGGTCCATCTTTCCCTCCCTTCTACAATCGTATTCATTCTCAAGTCAAAGTACTTTCTCCGATTGCTACCTTTACATTAAGCGTCGAAAAGACTTTGACAGGCGTGTCCGAATAAACGGTTAACAGACGTCTCGACTCTAGGGAAGTTCGGCTCTAAGTGTTCTAAACATCTCGAGCGATTTTATAGTGATAAACTTATATGATTTTCGACATTTGTGTATCAATGTTTTATTAATATTGTAGACTTTTTTTTACTCATAAAGCAAAGCAATGTTATCGCAAATTTTTAGGTCTACTTACAAATGTATTAACCCCGAGATCCGCCACTAATTAGTTACACAAGTTGTGTGGATACAACAGTCTTCACTTATCATTTTAATTTCATTGGATGATAAAATAGATGACGTTAATATTTTGAATACCTTGTATACGCAAAAGAATTTAACTATACGATGTTTATTTTTCAAATAATAACTTCAGTGGCGAATGGGCGGATCCCCCGTCCCATTCCCATCCCTCACGCATAGTACTAATTATTTCCCCAGCCACTTAATGACCAGATATACACGACTATTGAATGTAAAGCACTGTTCAGTCATTGTGTACTCCCAATTAATTAACAATCTACTCTCGTAAATCATAATCGTTACGCTTCGTTGGACATGAAACCTTAAATCAATCCATTGACACTACTTAGTCAACGATTTTGTATTGTGATACATTTCTATGATTTCGGACATTTATATATCAGGATTATCTGATTTATTTATCAGTGTTCAAAAAGCAAAGTACATGTACCGTTACAACGATTTTATACCTACTTCTTATAATAACCCCCTGGATCCGCCACTAGCTAAATTAATTCTGGTGATGCCTATAACAGCGGTACATGTACTCACCTATCATTCTAACTTATTGAAAGTTAAAATAAATGTAGATATAATCTAATGTAAACATTTTGAATACTTTATATATATATATATATATATATATATATATATATATATATATATAAATAAAGGCATGCCTTCATCATATGATGTTATGTTTATTAACTTTAGTGGTAGATAACCGAGAACGACACTCCACCCCTACTTCGCACAATTCAATTTCTAATATTGACAAGCGGCCCATTTTGACCAGATAGACATTACCCTTGAACGTAAAACACTGGTCAGTCATTGTGTATTTCTAATTAACAAACTTCATCATTGAATACAGCCACTGACACTAGTCATGAGTTGATTTTGTACGTGATAAATTCCTAATGATCTTTACTCGTGTGTTTCATTGCTTATTTGGAGTTTTTATTTGTTTGGTTTTTCCCCCTTCTTCTTCTTCTTCAAGAGCAAAGTATTGATATTGCAGTTTAACCCCCTGGAACCGCCAGTTATTAGGTAGACGTATTGTGTTGATCTACTAATTAGGTAAATGAAGTCAATGGATATCTGCGGTAATATTTAGCGTTATTCACTTAATATTAGCTTCCTAACTATATTGAAAGTTGAAATAAACAACGTTAACATTTCGAATACTTTAAATATCTAGGATACATAATCATACGAGGATTATTTTTTAATATTTTGAAATTAGAAAAACAACTTTAGAGGCGGAGGAGCGGAAGCCATCCCTCTTCCTGCAGGATTTATGGTCCAAAATTGACAAAAGGCTCGTTTTGACCAGATAGAAATGGCACTTTCAAACGGAAAATATTGGTCAGTCATTGTGTACTTCCAATTAAAAAAACTACTCCCATTGTAACTCTACTTAGTCCCTGGTATTCTACAATGTACAATTTGAATATTTCATATTTGTATGGTATAAACAGTCACACGATGTTTAGTTCGGAAATTTAAAAAAAATGTAGTGGGGACACTGGTCAGTCATTGTGTATTCCCAATTAACAAACTACCCTTTTAAATCCTACTCGTTACGGTTCGTCAGACACGACAACATCTTGTGGGTGTACTTGTTTATTGTAATTAAGGTCTGCTTCGCAATGAAAACCTGTTATCATTGACAATTAATTGTTATTCCACTTAGTCATCGATTTTTTATGTGATACATTTCTATGATCACGGACATTTATATATATATATCAGGGTTGTCTTGTCAGGGTTTATTTATCATTATTCCAAAAGCAAAGTACTGTTATCACGATTTTATGCCTACTTCTTACCCCTCTGGATCCGCCACTAGCTAGATAATTTTGGTGATGCCTATAACAGCGGTACTCATCTATCATTGTAACATTATTGGAAGTTAAAATACAAGTAAATTTAATGTTAACATTTTGAATACTTTACATATATACATGTTAAGGAATTCATCATATGATGTTTATTAACTTTAGTGGTGGATGACCGAGAGCGAACATCCCCCTCTCCCTCGCACAGTTCAATTTCTAGAATTGACAAGTGGCCCATTTTTACCCTTGAACGTAAAGCACTGGTCAGTCATTGTGTAATTCCAATTAACGAACTTCACCATTGAGTTCTGGCCGTTACGCTTCGTCAGACACTAACCCACTAATACTACCTAGATACTGATTTTGTACGTGATAAATTCCTGTGATCTTTACTAGTATGTTTCATTGTTTATTTGGAGTTTCTATCTGTTTGGGTTTTCTATTTTTCTTTCTTCAAAAGTAAAGTATTCATATTGCAATTTAACCCCCTGGATCCGCCACTTTTTAAAAGTACACATATAAATATAATTGTGTTGATCTATAATAATCAGGTAAATGAAGTCAATGGATATCTGCGGTAAAATTCAGCGTTATTCACTTAGCTTCCTAACTATATTGAAAGTTGAAATAGACAACGTTAACATTTTGAATAATTTGAATATTTAGAATAGATAATCGTGCGGTGTTTATTTATGAATATTTTGAAATTTAAAAAAAACCAAAACTTTAGCGGCGGAGGAGCAGAAGCCACCCCTCCTCCTGCAGAATTTATGGTCCAAAATTGACAAAAGGCTCGTTTTGACCAGATAGAAATGGCACTTGAACGGAAAATACTGTTCAATCACTCTACTTAGTCCCTGATATTCTATACAATGTACAATTTGAATACTTCATATATGTACAGGAAATAATCACACGATGTTTAGTTCGGATATAAAAAAAAATATAGTGGCCCAACTGGTCAGTCATTGTGTATTCCCAATTAACAAACTATCCTTTTAAATCCTAGTCGTTACGCTTCGTCGGACACGACAACATAACACATTGACCCTAACCGAACAAGTCTTGTAGTTAAGGTCTTCTGCTCCCAAATGGAAACCTGAATAAGATATCATTAAGGTCTTCCGTTTCCAACGGAAGATTTCGTTGTTCTTGACACTACTTAAATAAAAAAAAAAATAGTGGTCCCACTAGTCAGTCATTTTGTATTCCCAATTAACAATCTACCCTATTATATTCTACACGTTACGCTTCGTCAGACACGAGATCATAAGCCATTGACCCTAACCTATCTAGTCTAGTATAAATGGTTTTTTTGTTTACTGTAATTCAGGTCCTCCGCTTCCAACTGAAGACCTCATTGTTATCTCTGTTATCATTATGGTCTTCCGCTTCCAAAGAAAGATTTCGTTGTTATTTTTGACACTACCTAGAGACATAATCTCGAACATTTATGTATCGATGATTTGTTGTTTGTTGTAATTTTTTGGTGGAAGCTTTACTGGAGTTGAAATAGTTACGGTTGATATTGGAAATAGATTTTACAATGAAGAACTAATACTGTCTTCATTACTAGGAAAACTTTAGTAGCGGACTGATCAAAGCACCCACCCTTTCCCCAACCCCTCGACCAGCCATCACGTATAGTTCATTTTCCAAAATATATAGATGCAACACTTGATCGTAAAATAGTGATCAATCAATGCATATTCCTAATCAACAAAATACCTTTAAAAGTGCGACATTTAACTCTGGACACGATAAAAGTGCGGAGTTTTTTGTCTATGACAACCACATATTTTCTTCAATAAAAACACTAAAATTTCACTCTGTCATTAAATGTACGTATACGACCGATCTAATCAAGCCGGCATAGAGGCGCCCCATGCGAAAATTACCCTTATCAAATGTTACGTACTTCGGATTTTTATTGAGCTTAATCCTAAATATTGCACATCTAGATAATTTTCCAAAAATATATGAAACTTTTTACTTGTATCAAAATTCTTTCTGTTTTATATCTTCTAAATTTTATCATAGAGTTAACTAACAGTCTCACTTGCAGAATTAAGGGGTGTGGAGATGGAACCCAACCCCCCCCCCCCCATCATTTCAAAGATAAGAATTTAATGTGCTTGCAATTGATCATTGCCTGTAATGCTTCAATATTTTCTCCCGTAAGGGAGGGGGACAACCCCTCCCGAACCACCCTAACCGTGATTTGGTTAGTCCTCAATTGCAAAGCCCTTGTAGTCCAATATCCAGTATCCAGTTAATGTAGGGCTTTTACATGTAATATGTATATCAGATATGTTTCATCCCGTGGGGATCCGGTGTTGTATCATAGACCCCCCCCCCCCCCCCCGGAAAAACGGGCCCGGAATTGCGCCCCAGGATATAATTTTCCCCTATGTACAAAATCAGTATAGAGTCTCCCCTTTGGCGGAAAAATCGCCCTGGTATATATATAACCCCCCCCCCCCCCCCCCCCCCCCCCTGTTTCCGGATTTCATTTGTTATAATAGTTTAAGGAAATAGATATGCGCTCATTAATATTACGATATTCATAAAACAAACAAATATTTTTATTGTAAATACAATATGCTTACCAAAAGACTTTAACGATGGTCAATATAAGTAGGATTTTTCGTAAAAAATCGACTCACTAAGCGCACGGTACTGGTGTCACTTTACGTTACACTTATAACGTCATAAATTGTGGCAAAATATAATCACGAAAGCAACGTCACATTTTAAACAAATTCATTATCTCCAAGCTGTAATATCATAACTAAAGCACATGCATGATTTAATGTTTAAAAATTGAAAATAAATCTTTGTACGTGTATAGTGTACATTCATAAAAATTATGAATTCTTAGAAATACTCCAAAGTATACGTACTGTATTTATTTCACCGTGCCTACAACAGCAGGCATGTCGTATGAAATAAGGGTACCCGTTTCGGTAGGTTTCGTTTTGCTTCGGTAGATTTCGTTTCCTTTCGATTTCGTTTCGCATTTTACAGGTAACCATCCCATGAAATAAGGCTTGCAATTCTTATGAATATGACCTCTGAAAAATTTGAACACAGTAAAAAAAATCAGTTTTGGTTTTTTCTAGGATATATATAGACTTGTTCAAGTCTCTATGTTTAATAATCATTGCTCTCTTTAATACTTTTTATTAATGCCAAACACGGAAGGGGGGGGGGGTTAAAAACTCCCGTACGTTTCTGTCATCGATCTACATCGATCACGCTCTAGTGGGAAAAAAAACAACAACCAGCGCATAGAAAGTATATGTAGTTTTGCGCTTTATAAATGAATAATAATAATAACCACGGTGAGTTGAAGTGAGAGATAAAAACTTCCAAATAATATTACATTTTAACGTTTTAATGTTCACTTTCATTTCTGAATAAACAGTAGAAAAGGTATACAGAGTGTTATTTATACTCGTATGTTTTACTTGCGAATCGGTTAGTTTCAATATATATCATATTTAGTTTTGAAGGGGTGGTCTCGTGAAAACCGTGTGACTTTAGATTTTTTTGTCAGATGTTGAACTTTTGATCTAATGATATTGTTATTCATATGCGGAAATCTTGATTTGTATTCGATAATCTTGATATCTATATGCGGACGGAAATTTTGATTTATATGTGAGAAATCTTGATATCTATATGCGGACGGAAATTTTGATTTATATGTGAGAAACATTATCAAATACGAATCAAATATTATGGAATATAAATCGAGATTTATATAATTATTGAATATAAATAACAAGGTTACCAAATGTAAATAAATAACAAGATTATCGAATATAAATCAAAATTTTCGCATATAAATATTAAGATTATCGAATATAATTAAAATTTTGTCATATATGAATAACAAGATTATCGAATATGATTAAAGAGTTTCGTATATAAATCAAGATTTGTATAATATTGCAACGTTTTACACACCGTAAGTGTATCTGTTCAATGCTGAATTTTTATATGCATACATACAGTACATCGTCGCAAACCACGGGTTATTGTTTCATTCTATTTCACAAACGTATGTGAAATAGAATGAAACAATAACCCGTGGTTTGCGACGATGACATACAGTAGTACATGCAACAAAATGTAGTCTGTACAATTGTCATTTGATAAAGTCAATTAAAGTATATGTACCAGATCTAGAGTAAAACATATCTATGAGATACACATGCAATAGCTTAAATACCTTGTATACTATTTTTAAAAATCATTTTAATTTAGATAATTCAAAAATAATAAAAGCAACATTTTACGTTTTAGCTAGACGTAGGTTGTGTACATTGACGTCGCGTCATTGCGCGACAAAATCACATGGGACATTTATTTGGACATTAAGTATCTTTTCGTTTTCCTAAATGGACGCGGGATAAAATGAAATGTTGTATATTCTATATAGTAAATTTTATGTACTTTCTGTAAGTTATATTCATTAAAATATTCGCGTTGGAATAATGCTTAGAAATAAGACATAAAATGGTAGAATTGTTTAAAAAGCGCGGTATTTGTAGAAAAAGGACATTTCACTGGACACCGATAAAATCAATCTACTTCATGGATATACTCAGAATTTTATAATACTGGTATACATTGTGCTCCACGATACATGTACATTATAAATGTAACAAGGATAGTCAACTTCCCCCTGTATTAGGCGTGCTACTGGTCATGATGATTTGCATTTGCAGTCTATCTACAAACACGGGACACCACTGACAGGCACTGTCTTTGCCATTTTTAAGGTCGCTATATCAATTCTATGAACTAAATGTTTAAAGTAATTGGTTTATGGTTTTTAGATAAGGACGTTACAATCATACACCAATTCTTACGTTATTTGGGACAAAATCAATCATTTTATTAATCTGTGGATAAAGCGTATGCGTATTTCATGTAACGCGGGACAACGAAAAATGACGACATCTGCGTGTATATAACTCCGTTATTGATAATATAATGCGTGTAAATTATATTTTATATAAGCTATTATTATTATTTATATATTTTCCTTGCCATTGATGTATAAGACTTTAATAATCCACAAAATATACAACTGTGTAAACATAGCGGAAACATTTTCTAATGCACGTATGAAAGTAACACCAGTACCGTGCGCGACGTGACTATAAGATGTATAATTAAAATATCTGAAAAGTGAAATAGATGAACTGTATAAATAAAAGTAATTCAATTTTCTCGTTTATTTAAATTAAAAAAATCATTTAAGTTCTTCCCAACTTTACTAATTCAAATGTTAGATACTAGTAAATAACGATAAAGACTTAAGATGTCTGAATGAATTTTGATATACCATTACACGATTTGAGCAATTTCCTTTTTATAAAAAATCATAAGATGATGATTGTTCACGATACACACACACAAAAATAATCAGAAGAATTACTGGGTCTAAATAAGCAAGAGAATTCTAGTAATAGAAATGGAAACAGATACATAGCTAAAATGTAAGAATGGGGGTGTACTGTCATTTAGGGGGAATTTCTATACTGGGACGGTTTTTCTTAGGGGGTTGGGGTTGGACCCGGGTTAATTCTTCGTAAGGGGAAATTCTATTCCAGGCCCATCTTTCCGGGGGGAATGTCTATCCCGGGCCCGTTTTTTCGGAGGAAAAGTCTATGCGGGAGGGGGGGGGGATTTTATGCTTTACAACACCGGGTAGAATAGGTCCTCAGTACTCCTTGCCTGTCGTAAGAGACGACCCAATGGGACAGTCCTTCGGATGAGAACGCAAAAAACCGAGGCCCATTGTCTCAACTTCTGTGGCACGATAAATTCCCTCCCTGCTCTAAGGCCGTAAGCACCGAGCATAGGCTTATGTTTTAGCCCTTCACCGGCAATGGTGACGTCTTAATATGAGTGAAAAATTCTCGAGAGGAAACTTAAACAATATCCTATCAATCAAATCTGAGTGTCTGTTTTCATATCCATGTAACGTGTGTCTCTAGTACTTAATGCATTCTAAGGAACTAAAGATCATGCACCCAATGTTGGGAATGAACTAAGTAAACTTAATTTGTACACTTTTAATGCGATATAGTTTTAGACTTTTTTTTCATTAATGTATATTAAATATGCACATGCCAAATATACAGCTTTTAAGAATAAAGATATGCAATCAAAATACTTTAGAGAGTACTGGTGCTAGTTTTCGCAATAAAAAGAAGAAAGAAAAAAGCGGGAGCTTTCATAGGCTTTGTCCCCTGGAACCACCCAGGACTTTGTCCTGGACTTACTGAGGTCTAAAGGCGGTCTTTAGACCCACCCACCCAGCAATTTCTCCGGGCCCCAAACTGAAATATTGCACCCGCCTCTGAATACAATACATAATTCATGGTTATCTTGCCTTAAAATCAACAAATGTAAATTCATGTAATACTACACAATTGTCTATTACTTAAATGTGGCCATTTGCACGGATCTTGAGAGATAATTCAATTATCCCCTAGATTATAACGCGAGAGTCGGAAGGATAGAGCCAGTCAGACAGCAGAAAGGCATGCGCATTTGCACGCGTGTAGATTCTTCTTTTCCAATATAATTTCATACTAGAGCATTACACACCCGTTTTTATTTGTCAAACTGCGTTTTGGAAATCTTAAAATCTTCAATTCAAAATACCCAGTCTAAGCTTCGATGATTCGGGCTGTATGAACTTCGTAATATCAGGGGCGGGTCCAGGAAATGCGGTTACAGGGAGGGGGCGCCACTTTATGAGGCAGGGGGTCCGGGGGCCGCCTTGAGGCCCACAGTGGACCCAGAGCAAAGTGCTGGTGGTGTTCAGGGGGGCGAAGTCCCTGGAAGCTCCGGGATTTTACAGGGCTTGAAATATGTCTCCTATTTAGTCATTTGTGAAATTAATAAAATGACTAAAGGTGTCTATGTTGCTGTCAGTATGTCAGGCTGTCAGTCATTTGTCATACTGTCAGTCATTTGTCATGCTGTTAGTCATTTTGTCACGCTGTCAGTCATTTGTCATGCTGTCAGTCATTTGTCATGCTGTTAGTCATTTGTCACGCTGTCAGTCATTTGTCATGTTGTCAGTCATTTGTCATGCTGTCAGTCATTTGTCATGCTGTCAGTCATTTGTCATGCTGTCAGTATGCCATGCTGTCAGTCATTTGTCATGCTGTCAGTCATTTGTCATGCTGTTAGTCATTTGTCACGCTGTCAGTCATTTGTCATGCTGTCAGTCATTTGTCACGCTGTCAGTCATTTGTCATGCTGTCAGTCATTTGTCATGCTGTTAGTCATTTGTCATGCTGTCAGTATGTCATGCTGTCAGTCATTTGTCATGCTGTCAGTCATTTTGTCATGCTGTCAGTCATTTGTCATACTGTCAGTCATTTGTCACGCTGTCGGTCATTTGTCATGCTGTCAGTCATTTATCATGCTGTCAGTCATTTGTCATGCTGTCAGTATGTCATGTTGTCAGTCATTTGTCATGCTGTCAGTTTGTCATGCTGTCAGTATGTCATGCTGTCGGTCATTTGTCATGTTGTCAGTCATTTGTCATGCTGTCAGTATGTCACACTGTCAGTCATTTGTCATGCTGTCAGTCATTTGTCATGCTGTCAGTCATTTGTCATGCTGTCAGTCATTTGTCATGCTGTCAGTCATTTGTCATGCTGTCAGTATGTCATGCTGTCAGTCATTTGTCATGCTGTCAGTATGTCACGCTGTCAGTCATTTGTCATGCTGTCAGTATGTCATGATGTCAGTCATTTGTCATACTGTCAGTCATTTGTCATGCTATCAGTCATTTGTCATGCTGTCAGCCATTTGTCATGCTGTTAGTCATTTGAAACGAATATTGACCAATCTATAAAAAAAAAATCCGAGAAAGAATAAAAACAGAAAGTAGGGCAAACACGGACCCTTGGACACACCAACGGTTGGCTCAGATGCCTAGGGTGAGTAAATATCTAATGTTGACTGGCCACGCCGGAAGACTGAGTAATCCTCAGTCAAGATCAGTATGAAAAACGGACTAACGATTAGTATGACACATGTCAGAAGTAGTCGACTTCATGAAATATTTTATTACTATAACGACCAAGACTATGCGAAATCCTAACTTTAAACGACACTATTGAAACCTTGTAACACCACGAGGACTCTCAAAATTGATGTTCATTTAAACAGTTTGGAATCAAATATGACAGTTGATCCATTTCCAATACACTAGCTTAAAACAACCCTATATATCAAAAGAAATCAAATGTTGCATGATATCTTGTTGATAGAAGAAACTCGCATGATTTTGTCATAGTAAATAAATATGCCCCAAAACATGGCCTTGATCACTTCGGACAACCCTCCTATTTATTGATTTTTGACACATTTAAACGTTTTAAACACGGTTATGATCTAGATATTGTGATGATTTTCATCTATACGGACGTTTTAAACACGGTTATGATCTAGATATTGTGATGATTTTCATCTATACGGACGTTTTAAACACGGTTATGATCTAGATATTGTGATGATTTTCATCTATACGGACGTTTTAAACACGGTTATGATCTAGATATTGTGATGATTTTCATCTATACGGACGTTTTAAACACGGTTATGATCTAGATATTGTGATGATTTTCATCTATACGGACGTTTTAAACACGGTTATGATCTAGATATTGTGATGATTTTCATCTATACGGACGTTTTAAACACGGTTATGATCTAGATATTGTGATGATTTTCATCTATACGGACGTTTTATTTTGTATACTCCTGTTTCTTGTAGATAGTCCACTGAAAGGCAGCACAATCAACAAACATGGAATAAACTTCATTTTTACAATACTGACAATAATCCTATCACGAAAGCCAATCAAGCCGCACCATGTCTACATGCCAATGTTGTTCAGCCTTTGTTACATGATATTTACAGCGATTTACTTCGCTACCACAGGGATTAAGGTGTACCCAATACTGGATTGGAGTAAGACAGGGAAAGCCATTATGTGGGTTGTTTTATATACACTTGTTTGCATACCGATTGCACATCTTTTATTGTTTGGATTATACAGATTAAAACTGTATTTGATGAGACGTTTCAGGAATAGCAGTGATAATTCACCACAGGATTGTGATGCCAATAAAAACGATATATCTAGTAACAGAACGGGAGAATCTTCGACAGCTCAATTATTATCTGTGCCCAGTGAAGTTGTGGAAAGCAGTCTCGAAAATATGTGATAATGTATTTGCTCAAATTTGTTTTTATCACTAGTTAATTTTTCTTCATGTTTTAATTCTGTTATCATGATAAATAGTATCTACGAATCCCAACACCTCGGTGCAAATAATCTAGTGTTTCTTCATTTTTCGTTGGATACTAATTGTTGTTGTTTTTTCATGAATGTGTCAGAAAATAAAGTGATGTGACCAACGTGGTATAGATCATGCTAACGATTCCTTAAGTAGTTATGCATGAAAGAAACTTAAGTTTAGATAAATCCACGAAAGTATTACTTTTGTAAAATGTTTCTTCTGTCATCCTCTTTTTTTATTTCCTTTCTCCATTTTTCATAATTTTCTCTTCATTGTTCACGTCTCTGCTCATATCTAGTGCGTTACATAATAACCAGACTAGCTATTACCACAAAATCAGTATTACAGGTTGGTGATGGTTCTTGAGGTTATAATAAAAAGAACAAGAAAAGATAAGAGTCATCAGTCTCATAAATCCTATAAAGAATACAAAATTAAGGGAAGGCCAAACACGGACCCCTGGAGTGGGATCAGGTATCTAAGAGGAGTAAGCATCCCATGTTGGCCGGCCACACCCGCCATAAACCCTGTATTTTGATCAGATAAATCAAGTAATCCGTAGTCAAAATCAGTGTAAAAAGAACGATCTAACAATTGATATGAAACACGTCTGAAGTATTCAGCCTAACGACAGGTTGTATATGTAAATTAGACCATTATAACCACGAAAACTTTGCTGATTTTAAAGAAAACTGTTGAAACCCCTGTCACATCATGAAGACTGGGCAATGGTTTTGATTTAAAAAAAATTGGCGTCTCATGTGTCAGTCGATCCATTCCCCATATACCCCAAACAATCCTATGTATCAAAAGAAACCAAATGTTGCATAATATGGTGTTTATGTCTCTCAACTGATTTGATATGCAATTGCTTATTCTGCCTACGGTAATTTTTTTTAAATAGAGACAGGCTATTGACAAATAAGTTGATGTTACATGGTTTTCAACAGTCTCGTTTAAAGTCAGCATTTCGCAAATTTTATGATCGATATAACTATCTAATTTATAAATACTGACTGTCATTGGGCAAAATGCTCTCTGGCATGTTTCATACCAATGAAGCCGTTCTTTGCACACTGATTTTGACTACGGATAACTCCGTTTACCCGATCAAGATATAGGGTCCACGGCTGATGGGACCGATCGACAGGGGATGCTTACTCCTCGTAGACACCTGATTCCACCTCTGGTGTGTCCAGTGGTCCGTGTTTGCCCTACTATGAATTTTGCATTCTTTCTGGGATTTATCACCGTTTGTTATGTTCACCTTTTTATCATGCTGATAAAAGAAGCTCAAGTTATTATTTTGCAGATGGTCCATTGAATTTTAAATACTGCAATGAAAATAACAAACAAAAAAACTTTTATATGATAATGAAATCGTAAATTAAATTACGTGACGTGAAAACTAATTTCGTTTTGACACGTGAAAGTATACATTCTGCAGATACAGTATTTGTATTCAAAATTTGTCTATTACTAAAATAACTTGCATAAAAGTATTATAAAATGTCTTTTCCGAAACTTGTTTGTGATGCATGAATTCCTGAAGGAAAAGGAAGGCATGGCATTGTTTGATTGTACCATTTATTGGCCATGTAAATGACGAGAAATAAACAGAAGCACATCGATACATTTACAAATATTAATTTAGATTGATAGTTGTTATAAGATCTGACGATGAAGAATTTAAACTTAGAAATAGTATCTTGCACGTTATTGCTTATCCCAGCTATTGGTACATAATGATTTAAAAGTGAACAAGAAGGTGGTGTATACAAAAGTGGTCTACTGCATCTCATGTGGAACAGCGAGTATATAATATGAAGTAGACAAACTAAAGAGGAAGAAAGCAGAATTACATTTACAAATTTCAGGCATCAACATTGATCATGAGAGGAGAAAGGAAGGTGGTCGTTAAATGGAAAACAACCCAGTAGTTTATGAAACAAGATCAACTAGACCCGGTTGGGCCTTTGATCCCGGTGAACATTTAGATATAACGAACAGTAATCAATTTAATAAATCCTATTACGAATACAAAATTAAGAGTTAGGCAAACACAGACCCCTAGACATATCAGAGGTGGGATCAGGTGTCTAGGATGAGCAAGCATCCCATGTTGGCCGGTCACACCCGCTGTGAACCCTGATCTTCGTCAGGTAAACTGAGCAATCCGTAGTCAACATCAATATGTAAAGAACAGCCCAACAATCGGTATGAAACACGTCAGACAGCAGCAATTGATAGGTTGTATTTGCAAATTAGATCAATGTTACGACCATAGAATTGGCGAAATCTGAATACCGAATCCGAAAAAATAGTAATTTACAAATGGCAATAATTTCGAATAATTGTACAAGATATGAGATGAGTAACACAAGAGGGGTTACCACATTCATAAGAAATGAGTGTATTGCCGAGGAGGTAAAATCAACATTCAGTATGACGATTGTGTTTGGTATAAGATAAAACTCTCAGGAGGAGGGTCTCTATTTGCAGGTTGTGTATACAAACGTCCAAAGAACAATGATATTTAAAACAAAATGTTTACTAATGTGTCATTGATTAATCATGGGGGATTTCAACTATCCAAAACTAAACTTGGACAAAGAATGAAGACAAAGTGGGGGATCGGCACACATACGATAATACCAGACCTACGTTATGTAACTGCTCCCAATCGCAATTTATTTCCTCTACCATCTTGACGTAATTTTTCTTGTGAAAATTTCAGTTTGAGTGCATATTCTCTTTTATATTGAAATAACATCTGAATGTAAAGTCGATCATGCAATGGTCACTATGGCCAGGTGGAACATAATTTGATATGTTTTATATCTTCCTCGATGAAGTCTACCGTAGAACATCTCCCTCTCCTGGTCATCGGTGGTCAGTTTATCATGTTTGTATTTTAGCTCAGCGATCTTGGACTTGGTTTACGTTTTGGGTTGGTGTATTGAAGGACTTTTTAGGGTGGATCTTTACATTTTTCGCTATTACTTTTTCTATTTTCAGCTTCAATTTTCTGATAGTGCCTTGGCCTGATTTCTACCTCTTCCATATTCTCGTTATAGTTTGCCATTCCATGTCTCCATAAATCTTTGTCAACATCTATATGTTGTCTTTTATTCTTAAAGCATTTTCTTCTAAGGGCATATTGTGGTTTTTATTTAGCTTTGACGTTTGCCTTGGTGTTTATCTGAGCTTTCAATGAGGTCTAGCTTTGTGGAATATAGCCAGAAACATTTCGTTAATATTTTTGTTCTTATAAAAATTTGCCCGACAGAAATCTGAAAAGTTCTTCAAATTATGTACGATCTTGATTCCAACTAGGTTTTTCTAAGATTTCGCACACCACACTTGTCAGATTGACAGACTTGTAGTTCCCGGGGTCTGTTTTCCTCTTTTTCCTATGTAAAACTTATACGATACCAATTTTGATGCACCAGATGCACATTTCGACACATAATGTCTCTTCAGTGATGCTCAACCGAAATGTTTGAAATCCGAAATAACTATGAAGTTTTAGAGCTAAATATAGCCAAAAACAGCGTGCCAAAAAAGTGGAGCCAAATTCGTCCAAGGATAAGAGCTATGCATGAGGGAGATAATCCTTAATTTTGAAATGAATTTCTAAATTTTATAACAGCAATTAAATATACATCCGCATTTTCAAGCTATATAATGCAACGGTGTTTCCTGATTTTCAAAGCATATATTGCGATTATTTCCTTTAGCTCCTTGAGGTCTCTTGGTTAGAGTTTGTCAGGTCCTGTTGATTTCATAAGTCGTTGAGAATTATGAGCATATCTTTCCTCCCATTGATAAACTATTTTAACATTTTCTATACTAGTAGTTGGAATCTGAGATCTAATTGATGGATGGACTGAAATATTGGACACAGGAGGAAAATGGATTCTGTCTGTATTGATTTCATGAAGGAAATCGATAAAGTTTAATTGAGAAGACGAGTTACAGCATGAATAGTATTATCATTAAATGGACTCGAAGCAACTGGAAATAAACCGAATCTGTAAATGAATCAACATCATCAACACATGAGGACAATTTCGGCATCCTTCAGGGAAGTGTGCTCGGGCCGATGCCATTTGCTCTTTATATCAATGCCATCGAATACCTCTTTGCAGCTGACACCGTATATCCTATCGTTACAGTGATCTAAACGCATTTCAAAAGTGGTCAGATACTTGACTTTTGAAATTCCAACCAATATAAGTGCTAATTGTTTACCATTACAAACCATAAGGCAAAATCAGATATCATCCAGCATGAATATCTATATAACAACAAAGGTGACACTGTAGCATTATGACAATTTGAAGGAGAGAAGGATATTGGAGTGCTAGTGGATGTAATTATATGTAAATTCAACATTATGGGGCTCATAAGGTAAATTACATATATTTGCATGAGAAAAGTTTTAAATCTCTATTCCAAGACCACATCTTGAATATACTGCTGTGGTATGATCACCATATAGATCGGGTAATATAGAGGGCATCGAGACATTTCTTATGAGAGCCATTAAACTAGTACCATTACTTTAAAATCTGGAGTACTCAGAAGCCTCGAAAATCAAATTATCAACATTGAGATGAATCCTAAGAAAGATGTACCGGTATCAAACAATATCAGGAATATATGACAAGGAAGTAAACGAAGGAGAATATCAGGAATATATGACAAGGAAGTAAACGAAGGAGAATATCAGGAATATATGACAAGGAAGTAAACGAAGGAGAATATCAGGAATATATGACAAGGAAGTAAACGAAGGAGAATATCAGGAATATATGACAAGGAAGTAAACGAAGGAGGACACCGAAAAGACACAGTGATCAATCTCATCCACAACGAATACAAAATAAAGAATTGGGCCAACAACAATTTCAAAAATTCAATGCCACGATTTTTCTTTACAATTGTTTGTTTTATGTCACGTCGAAAATTGTCAGTCATACTGAGACGTCACCAGCTATCGGTGAAGTACCGCAGATTTAGACCTATATCTAGCGCCCAGGGCCGTGGCAGTAAGGGTTTCTTAACATGCCAACGCCAGTCGTGACACAGGGCCTCAGAGTTTTAGGTCATATCCGAAAGACCCCCGACACTCATGTCTAAATGCCAAGCGTTTGGCGAAGGACAAATCACAACCTATATTTATGTCTTAGGTTTGACGCGGTCATGGCACGAAGGGTGAGGGATTTCAACCTCACGACCCCCGTTTACAAAGTAAACGAAATAGAATCAAAGCATCAATCAGGAAATAAGTATATGCTCTATAAACACGCTGTCGAATAGAATCGATAAAAGTTTTTAAAAACATACGAGGATTGATACAGTTATAACTACAATTATCTCAAGAGTTGAGTTCCTGAAATGATGTAATTTTAGCAATCCCCTTGATGATATTAATAGTACAATATGACATCCTGTCCGGCGATGTGTACTAATCATGAAAAAGGAAATATCAATTAATAGTCTTTTCCCCACTTCCTGACTGTTAAGTTATACGTACAAGTGTCATCAATTAAGGAGCCTATGTTGTAGAAGGGTTTGTTAGGAATGCTTCCATCTTTTAGACATGATTTTAAAACAGGATAACTCATTTCTAACGTCGGGAAAACTAAAAACATCTTTTTTTTTCTATTCATAAAACTAAACAACTATATCCATTAATCCTTATTAAGCACCCTTGATAAAAAAAATATATTTATTACTAACACAAAATAAAAGAAACCATTACAAATTTGTGATTTTTAAAAAATATTCAGCATTTCACTAGTATATGTAACATTATTCTGGAAAAATATTTGTGCATGCATATATGTAAACATACACAATGCATTGTGATCTACAACTCTTCCTCTATCGTATACTTATTCAAGCAGCCCAAATTCAAATGTTTACACATATATCCTGTTTAGTATTACTTCCCTTGCTAGTTAAAAGAAAGCAGCAACAAAAGACGGTTGACCCTTTTTGAACTTCCAGAAGTTCTAACAATCATACTTTGATGATATGATAAAATAGCTGTAAAAAGAAATTGCATAAACCAACAATGAACATTACATTTGATTAAAATAACATTTATGTACACTATGTAAAACTTGTACGGTACCAATTTCGAAGCATCAGATGCACATTTCGACAAATAATGTCTCTTCAATGATGCTCAAGCCGAAATTTTGGAAATTCGAAATAACAATAAACTTGTAAGAGCTAAAAGGAAAACTAGAGTGCCAAAAACTGGAGCCAAATAGCCAACTATCCGACACCCTGGGCATCTTCGTATTGTCTGTGGTAGGGACGGATGTGCCACTGAGATTCTCATTTTACACCAATATTTTTATATGTTTTAAATCCTAGGTTGGTCCCAATCTAATTGTGTTTTCTTTATAGGAATTAAGCACTGTTATTTCACTGTTGTTTATCCAGCTCTCTATTTTACATTCCTTAAAGGAGTTATTAGAATGATCACTGTTCGTTATCTTCACCTTGCATTCATCTTTTAAAACGTGCTGTGTATTCCAGTGGCACACTCCTGTCAGCGTGCGTCCACCCCTGCATCACACGGATTCATCGTCATATACAAGTACAATTACATATATGTATGCAACATATTATCGTATCCCTTTCTCTCTGTTTCATCAATACAGTTTTATTTCCAATTTGCATTTAATGTGTAATACACGTAGCCTTTAATGCTACGCTGTCACATTCGGATATTGCTTATCCCGTGGAGATCCGGATTAGAATAGGTCATCAGTAGCCCTTGCTTGTCGTAAGTGGCGACTAAATGGGGCGGTTCTTCGGAAGAGACCGCCTAAACAGGTCCTTTAACACAGCAGGTGTGGCACGATAAAGATATCTCCCTGTTAAAAGGTCGTCAGCGCTGAGCATAGGCCTAAATTTTACATTCCTTCACAGATAATGGTGGCGTCTCCATATAACTGAAAGATTCTCGAGAGGGACGTTACACAGTATACAAACAACCAACCAATCGGAATTGGGTAATATATAAGACCTGGAAATGATCTGAAAAGAATTTACTGGAATTTGCATCATTTGCTTTCTCGCTATAAAGGGAACTATCATATTTTCTGAGAATCTAAAATGTGCATTCAGAAAAAAAAGGAATTTACAATACTTCTATTTTACCATCAAAGAACACCAGAAATGACGTCACAGAAGCTTCGCTAATCTCAGTGCATGATGTGGGACTACATTCAATTCTATGGTCGTTATAACGATCTAGTTCGTCAATACAACCTCGCATTGGGTCAAATGTTGTCTGACGTGTTTCATACCGATTGTTAAGCCGTTCTTGGCACACTGATTTTGACTGCGGATAACTCCGTTTACCTGATCAGGATATAGAGCTCACGGCGGGTGTGACCTGTCAACAGGGGATGCTTACTCCTCCTAGGCACTTGATCCCACCTCTGGTGTGTCCAGGGGTTCGTGTTTGCCCAACTATCTATTTTGTATTACTTATAGGAGTTATGAAATTGATCACTGTTCCTTATCTTCACCTTGCATTCATTGGTTTCTCGCGAAAGCGTACCAAACATGTTCTCCATATTTTTATACTATTCCCTAATTGCACAAGGTGTACAGTATGAGACGAATGAAACAATTCTCGAGAGGGGCGTTAAACAATATACAATCAATCTTTCACGAATCTTTCATGAATTTAAGTCTTTGCATATATGAGAGGGGTTCTTCGTTAGAAGTGTCGTAGAGATGTGTTACGGTTCCCTAATTATTCCCGTTACCATGGATAACTATTTCTGTGGAAATACACAGTACGAGTTAAATAATACTCCCTGCAACATACTGGACTAGAAAACGACAAATAATATGATTTATTAATTGTATATTGTATATTTTATTTCATCACTTGATATATTTATCATCTTCATCTTTGGGACGAGGGAGAAAACCCCCGAACGGCAACAAAACGTATGCTACGTTGAATATTCACAAAGTATCTATTGCATCTGGTGAATATTTTATCTATTTATCAATTCAATTCCCATGTGTCTTACCAATGGTTTATGTTCTTTAGGTTTCAGATAAGCGACAGAATTCCTCGACTAGGTCACCAAGATGATAAGTTTTGTAAGTACATGTATGTCAAATAACGCTCGATAATACACATAAATTACTTTTAAAGACCGTTTTTAAGATTAATGTTTGCAAAGGAGAAACGATTTCTACTTCTGTGTGTATTTTATAGGTCCAATGTCTCATCCTGATCCTTGTTCGGGTATACCTCATAACAAGTACACGTGCTGGCTCCTGTCCACTTCCTTCGCCATGCGAGTGTGACAAAGATTACAAAATAGTGTACTGTCGGGATAAAAACCTTACATCTGTCCCTGCCGTTACTAACGCTGATGGACTTTGGACATTTTATCTGGGTGCCAATAAGATCCGACATATTCCATCACAAAGTTTCGCCGGAGTGACACTTCAGATGTTGATACTGGACAGTAATGCAATCTACAGCATTGACGATGACGCTTTCGCTGGGAGTGAAAATAGTCTGATTGTGCTTCACCTACATTATAATAGATTGACGGAATTACCAACAGCTGTTGGT
Source organism: Ostrea edulis (assembly GCF_947568905.1). NCBI lineage: Eukaryota > Metazoa > Mollusca > Bivalvia > Ostreida > Ostreidae > Ostrea > Ostrea edulis. The sequence goes on from NC_079170.1 coordinate 2,181,171, forward strand.
AGTTTGAAGAAACTTATGGGTATACAACTACAGGGAAACCCGATGTCGGATTTCAGAAAAGAAGTGCTGAAGAATGTTTCATCTTCCTTGCAGTTCATAAGCATGGGATCAGATGCAATGAATGAATGGCCCGACAGCATCAAATATCTACCCAATTTGATTTCAATCGACTTATATGATGTTACATTTCCAACTATTCCTGACAACGCATTCCAACTCTTCAGGGAGAATATGTCTTTCCTCAGTTTTCATAATACAAGTTTGAATACTTTACCATCGTTCGATGGTCTGAATTCGTTAGGGGATTTGGTTTTTCAGGGTAACAAAAACCTCACTGCAAATGCCATATCAAACGCAGCATCAAATGGACTGCCAAATTTAATGCATGCGACTTTCCAAGATAACAACCTTGAAACACTTCCAGATATATTCAGAAAATCTTCAAAACTTGGTGCGCTGACAGTTTATTCCGAACCGATGGAGTACATACGTGATGAGGTATTTCCACCCAATATTTTCGCGGGATTCATGTACCTGTTTCTCAATAACACAAAACTTGATCATGTTCCTCCCTGTGTGTCATCGCTATCAAGCATAACTCGGCTACAAATTACCAACAGTCAAATCACAGAAATCTCAGGTGAAGACTTCGCTGGGATGTCGAAACTAACATCGTTGTATCTCTCACGGAATCCGATTACTCAGGTTTCCAAAGACGCTTTTATGGCCATAAACCAACTAGGAGACATTCGACTGGACAACACAAATCTAACCACTATACCGACGGCCATCCAAAACATAAAATCCCTTCAAGATGTTGACTTCTCCGATTCTCCGATACAATGTACCTGCGAAAGCATTGGCTGGATTAAGCATTGGAAAACATATCCGGAAAATCTTGATCTGTTTGGTGACTGTGCAAATATTAGAATGAATATAATGGCATACGTTCATAAAGAGGTTCCAAAATGCCCTAACTAAGGGTTCATAATCCGCTACATTCGAATTCAGCTATTTACTACACTGTGAGTTTATAATAATCTAAAAGTGTGAAAAAGAAACAGATCTACATTAAACTGAACTTTTTATTGAACATGTCATGCCGAGTCGGAAAACATCCAATAGATACATCACGAGTCCATTCGCCAGTTGCACTGTACGTGAATTGTCTGGTGGAATCTCACGCTTTTCTGTCAATCGTCTGAAATGGTCATTAAATCTAACAATTAGTTTTAACAGTGGTTAACGTAGTGTTGATATGTTCTTGTTTCATATTCCAATGTTATTCATAATGTTACTGCCCATTTCTAATCGGTTATACTTATGTTACCTGTTGCTTTTGTATGTTTAATACAGACATTAAATAAATACAGTATTACTTGTTTTACTTACTTACCACTCAAGAGGAGACACTTACCCCCCATGACACCTGATCCCATCTTGTGCTTCATGAGGATCACATTAGCCCATCTGTCCATTTTGTATTCTTTATAGGATATATGAGAATGATCACTGCTCTTTATCTTTACATTTTTCATCGACACAGTACATGATATGGTATGGAATAAATGGATATTTGATAGGCCATTTAGCATGCATTTAAAATGCAGTGGATATTTACAATGTTTAGTTGATCCTAAGTTTAATTATCATGCAGCCATTTCATAGTTTTGTATTAACTTAACGCCACTTCATGAATTCGAATGTCGAACAGAAAATGAAGGAATACTAGTATATCGTTAAAAACACGTTGTATATGTTTATCATGAAAATACAAAGTAAATTCAAAATATTTAAATACGTGTTGCGTTTATCTTCTAAATTGAACCAGATTATGAAGCAGTAGTAGACCCCAAGTTTACCCAAAGAAAACAAAATAGTTAAACCACATTGTTTTATGTTCTGCATGATTGATCGTTATGTAAACTTAAATATGCCATACTATTGTGTATCGGTCGTATCATCTTCGAGATAAGCGACGAAATCATCATAAAATAGGCCACCATGCGAATCTGCCTCGCAAGTATGTAATATAACACCATATTATTACAAAGACTTTCGAAAAACTCATTTCTGATAGTTTCCCATCATGTTTTCTGTCTGCAGCAGTTACAAGTACTTTATCGTTTTTACTATTTACATTTGATTCGTGAAGAATTGAAACGCAATGTGGTATTTTTTACTTACTTTGGATGTAGGTCACCTCTCGATATTGTTATCATGAGTGTAATATGTAGAAATCAAATACATTTCAGAGGTGCAGTGTCTTGTTTTGTTTCTGGTTCGAACATCGGTTATTCCCTGTGTAGCAGCCGAAATATGTCCGCTTCCCCCGCCATGTGAGTGTGACAGAGAGGAAACAATCGTGTACTGCCGGAACAAGAACTTAACTACCATTCCGCCTGTCACTAAAGCTGATGGATTATGGTCATTTCATCTTGGTGCCAATAAGATCAAATATATTCCATCTAAATGGTTCTCGGGAGTGAAGCTTCAAATGTTGTTTATTGACAGTAACGAAATTGACAGCATTGATGACGATGCATTTACCGGAAGTGAGGATAGCTTGAATGTCCTTCAGTTGCATGATAACTCACTGAGGGAATTACCAACAGCTGTAGGGAATTTGAGAAAACTGTTGGGTATCACTCTACAGGGAAATCCTCTGCCAGATTTCAGGAAAGATGTGCTGCAAAATATATCATCGTCTTTGCGGTATATAAGTATGGGATCCGATGTAATGCCGAAATGGCCTGACAGCCTGAACTATCTCTGCAATTTGATTTCAATCAATCTCTACGACGTTGCTTTTCCAAATATTCCTGACGCCGGATTCCACGCGTTTAGAAAAAACTTGACTTCCTTAAGCCTTTATAATACAGGATTAACTGCTCTACCGTCATTGGATGATCTAGATTCTTTAAGAAATTTAATTTTTCAAGGTAACAAAAACCTGACTGCAAATGCCATATCAAACACGGTAAAAAGCGGTCTGCCAAACCTAATGGGTGTGACGTTTCAAGACAATAATCTGAAAACACTCCCAAATATCTTCATGAAATCTCCGAAACTCAGTGTTTTGAATGTTTACTCAGAACCCATGGAGTATTTACGTGATGAGACCTTCCCACCTAATGCATTCATGACCCTATCTTTCAACAATACAAAGTTCGCCAGTGTGCCATTTTGTGTGTCGTCGCTCTCACATGTCACTAGCTTACAAATGGCCTACAACAGAATCACAGAAATCTCAAGTGAAGACTTCCGTGGTATGACGAAGCTTTCATCGTTGGATCTGTCTGGAAATCCAATTACCCGAGTGTCTAAAGACGCCTTCATGGCCATGAATGATATTACATATGTTCGCTTGGACTACACGAATCTAACCACCATACCATCTGCGATCACGAACATTAATGCTCTTCAAGTGGTTGAATTTTCCCACTCTCCAATCCTATGTACGTGTGAAAGCATTGGATGGATTAAGCATTGGAAAACAATACCGGCAAATCTACAACTAATTGGTTATTGTACAAACATTGAAATGAATTTAATGGCGTACATTCATAAGGAGGTTCCAAAATGCCTTAACTAGATGTCATTGAATGTTTCGTCCGAAGAGATTCTTTTACACAGTGTTATCAAAATGACATTAAAATAGTCAAAGTCCGTTAAACAATGTATACTTTTTGTTCACCACTGAGTCGAATTAAACCTATGCATACCACCGGCGAAATGTAAAATTCAAAAATCAGATAGGTCCAGTTCCAGAAATGCAATATACAATGTAATTCTGCAGAGTCTGTTTTGATAAAAATAAATATACGGTGGTCTCTTTAAACAAACGTACAATTCTAGAAAATTCTAAGAAAATAACAAAACACAAAATAAGTTATTACTGAAAGATCTGAAGCATTCTGGAAAATAGCATTTCGAAAATATAAATATATATATTAAAATTTATTTCTTCTAGAAATTCAAATGACATGATCATGATATAGGTGTGTGGCCGATCGACAGAGGATGCTTACTCCTCCTAGGCACCTGATCCCACCCCTGGTATATCCAGTGTTCCGTGTTTGTCCAACTCTCTATTATGTATTGCTTATAGGAATTAGAAGATTCATCACTGTTCGTTATCTTCAACTTTCATGTGTCAATAAGAGTAATTAAATGAAATGAATAATAGTATAACTACATACTATTATATTTCATTAAAGGAAGTTTTAAATCGATAAATCATTTTATAATGTTATATATGTACATAGGGAGATTACTCACACTAAAAACAAGTAAACATCGCATGTATAACACAGACAAAGAGTTATCGGACATAGAAATACTATGCATCTAGGGAAATTCTGTTTACAATCAGTGGAAGTACACTGCACCTCTTTAGTAATGCCCACCTGTCTCTCATGACTTTAAGACTGATCCCACCTCTGGTAAGGCCAGGGGTCCATGTTTGCCTAACTATCTATTTTGTATTGCTTATAGGAGTTATGAGATTGATCACTGTTCGTTATCTTCACCTTTATAGGAGTTATGAGATTGATCACTGTTCGTTATCTTCACCTTTATAGGAGTTATGAAATTGATCACTGTTCGTTATCTTCACCTTTATAGGAGTTATGAGATTGGTCACTGTTCGTTATCTTCACCTTTATAGGAGTTATGAGATTGATCACTGTTCGTTATCTTCACCTTTATAGGAGTTATGAGAGTGATCACTGTTCGTTATCTTCGCCTTGCATCTGTTGATTGATCGACTGGTGTTGAACGATGTGCCCCACGCCTTCCCCTCTCCCGTAGTCTGGGGGACAGTGGGGGGGGGGGGGGCACCGAAGAGGATGTTGCTCAATTTTAGGCCTGTCCACTCTATGATGTTGTCCTCTGCCTTCCTCACCTTCTCTCTCCTTGTACCATGCCTTGCAGGATTGTCGTTTGCGGTGGGTTTTTTTTTTTTATTTCTACTGTGATCAATAGGTCTTTATAGAGCCCGTTATCTTGTATGATCCTGTTCCTGAATTCTTCATTTGTGATGTGATTTTTGTAGGATATGCAGAGAAGTCTGCGAAAGCATGTCTCATCTCGAAGGCCTTTATCCTCTTAGTGTCTGATGTTAGGGTTCGTGATCTACAGGCGTACAAGAATATGGGTATGACCAAGGAGCGCATCAGGATCTTTGTGATGAGTGTAACGTTCCTGTCCTTCCAGATGGCCTCGAGTTTGGTGGTTTGGACGATTCCGGCGAGTATGTCAGGTTTGGCCCCTTCGTCGCTGACAATGGCTCCGAGATATTTGAAGTGGTTGACAGTGGCCCGCCTCTCATCGCTTACTCTGATGTCAGTGCTGATGCCTTTGGTGTTGTTTGTCATCAATTTGGTCTTTTCTTCACTGATCTGCATCCCGTAGAGTGTACATGTTTTTTCCAGGCGTTCTACAGAAAAGGCCAAGTGTTCGTGAGCTAAATAAAGCATTAGTTGTTGTTTCTTGTGGCGATCTTAACACATGTACGTGAGCCTAATTTTTGTATGTTACGTGCAATTGTGAGGTCATTTAGGTCACTCAAAGTCAATGAATGTACCAGAGGTTAACTATGTCCCAAAGTCTGATAGAGATTGTGGAGGAATGTACCAAAGTTAACTATGTCCTGTAGTCTGATAGAGATTGTGGAGGAATGTATCAGATGTTTACTGTGTTCCGTAGTCTGATAGAGATTGTGGAGAAATGTACCAGAGTTAACTGTGTTCCGTAGTCTGATAGAGATTGTGGAGGAATGTACCAGAGTTAACAATGTTCTGTAGTCTGATAGAGATTGTGGAGGAATGTACCAGAGTTAACTGTGTTCCGTAGTCTGATAGAGATTGTGGAGGAATGTACTAGAGGTTAACAATGTTCTGTAGTCTGATAGAGATTTTGGAGGAATGTACCAGAGTTAACTATGTCCCGTAGTCTGAAAGAGATTGTGGAGGAATGTACCAGAGTTAACTATGTCCCGTAGTCTGAAAGAGATTGTGGAGGAATGTACCAGAGTTAACTATGTTCTGTAGTCTGATAGAGATTGTGGAGGAATGTACCAAAGTTAACTGTGTTCCGTAATCTGATAGAGATTGTGGAGGAATGTACCAGAGTTAACTATGTTCTGTAGTCTGATAGAGATTGTGGAGGAATGTACCAGAGTAAACTATGTTCCGTAGTCTGATAGAGATTGTGGAGGAATGTACCAGAGGTTAACTGTGTTCTATAGTCTGACAGAGATTGTGGAGGAATGTACTAGAGGTTAACAATGTTCCGTAGTCTGATAGAGATTGTGGAGGAATGTACTAGAGTTAACTGTGTCCCGTAGTCTGATAGAGATTGTGGAGGAATGTACCAGAGTTAACTATGTCCCGTAGTCTGAAAGAGATTGTGGAGGAATGTACTAGAGTTAACTGTGTCCCGTAGTCTGATAGAGATTGTGGAGGAATGTACCAGAGTTAACTGTGTTCTGTAGTCTGATAGAGATTCTGGAAGAACACCCTCATGAGTTTCCCATGATATATTTTGGCTGTCCATTCGCACACATCCATGCCTATTTTCTCTCCGGATGTTTCACTAACTACGACGAATCCAGTGATTTAGTAAAACAGATATGTCCCCCCCCCCCTCACTCACCTGTTGCCTCTTAACACCCAACCATAACACAGTATGAATTACTTGTTCTGGACATTTCTTGATTTCTACGTGTACGTGAATCTGGAATGACATCCTTAGATATTATGACCTTGGTCTGATACGAGAATAGTCCTTATTGTACGAATATTCGACTCGCGAAAGGTATATTAATGTTAAACGTTCAAAGACAAAATAAATCAAATACGATGTCCAGAAGGTATTGCATGCTGAATAACAAGAAATACGACTGCGAACACAAAGATGGTTGTTGGTATGAGTAGGTAATTTGATTTCTTTGAGTTGTCAATTCAGAAATATTCACGCTATTTAATAAGTTACACCTGAACAGACCTTGATTGTGTGCTTTTCATTGGAATTAAAATTGGTCTTTGCAACACTTTGATATCATGCTGAAATTGGCTTGTTATCACGTGACTCAGTTGGGTACCAATAGTCAACCAAATCCAGGGTTGTTTTTTTATTTTGAAGTTGTCGATCAAGTACATGGAACTTGTAATGTCTGGTTTTGTAAGTCTTGTGGACATATATTATTCCAAAACATATCACTGTTTCTCACTGCGAGACTTTGTAAAACGCTGTTGACAAAATCTATAATATGTACATATATCAATTTTGGCTCTTTCCTCGGCGAATTGTAAATCCGCATTCTCCATTGGCAGTTTTTTGTCAGTGAAAGAAGTTAGCTGGTAAACCGTCCGCTGAAGTCATCATTGCGTTTGCGGATAGCCAGGATTGTGGCATGAAAAAATTATTTGTCAATAAGGTTTCCTCATTCTTGGTGAAATCGTAGTAAAGGAGACGCTCAATATAGATATATGTCTAAAGCATGTGAGGGTTCTTGTCATTGTAGAGAGTTATGGGCCTGTAAAAAATGAATAACAATTTATCATTGTTCTATCAAGCTTTCTCTTAAATTCACACAGACTATGGGAAATGAATACCCTTTCAATATTTTTCCCCAGTACATGTGTATCTATTCTGATTCTGACAAAAACATAATCTATAATACAGGAAAATTTACCCTCTAAAACTCCGTGAATCTATATTGTTACAGACACATCCAATTTCTACGGGGGAAAATGTGTATGACTATTTTTTTCTTCAAAATACATATAAAACCTATTTTCAGGGATTTCACATGGAATACTCAAGCTTACCTCAGTGTTTATCTGCGGTGATATTTATGGAGCGCCAAATCAACATTTATAAGCTCAAATAATTAAAGATATATTTCATTATTTGAAGATATCGTCAATTCAATTATTGCGCGCAATTGATGAGAGCAATCATTGATTTTAAGCACGCATTAGTTCAATTATTTCTCTCATCAATTCAATTAATGCGCACATTAATGTGGTAGTATTATTGCTTGTAATATCTAATTTGGCGCTCGATATAAATAATTTGAAGATCTTTTTAATTCAATTGATGATATATTTTTAAAAATCATTTACAACGCTTTTATATACAGAATTTTTGCGCGCATCAATTCTTTTAAAGAAGGCAATTATTCTAATCCTTTAATTGCAGACATGTTGAATTGAAGATGTCTCTAATTATAATTTAAGGTAGCTATTGATAGCTAGCCCCAAAAAAACCGCTCATTGAATTTTTTTCAATTTTATTTATTATAACATTTTGACTTTATCCTAAAACATATCAAAAAATCAACAAAAGTAATCAGGTTAATTTTCGAGGAAAGCGAGATTGAAATCCCCTCTTTTGCAGCCCCAAAAGGCAAAAAATGCCAAAATTGAGCAAATTAACACAAAAGCCAATAAAATTTTTATTGACACCAGAAATATTGTTTGTCATATATAGTTATGTAAATTAAACACAAACAGATAAAAAATCAGCATGGATTAGAAATTCAAAATGCATCTAAGGAAAACATTGGCATGATTCGACTTGGCAATTGGCCAAATTTACCCTAAATATGGCGTTTCTCAAATACTATCAGGCATACATTTTCTGACAACAACAAAATTCTGCTCATAAAATTTCTGATTTTATTTCATTTTTACAATAAGTCAAGTAGTATCTAAAATATTGAATAGAAAAAAATATACCAAATGAGGTTTAATCTGAAACTATGTCAGATTTTGTAACCCTACCCCCTCCCTTCTAGAAATGAAGTTTGAGAGATACAGTCAGCAGAGATAAACTATTGACCTTAAATGATTAAGCATTCCCAAATTACCATATTGAGCATTCAAACTCACAATACTAGAAGTTTCTATGAGCCATTAAAGAATGATATATAGTGTGTGCTATTGCAGTTGACCTTTCCGCACTCACAATGATTGCCTAAATATTTAGTTATTTTTCATACAATTTCTTGTAATAACTGGACCAAACCTATTACCTATACATATTTTTTGATAGAAATTTATATCACTATACAGTATAATACACCAAATATGTTTAAATAACCATTTCATATTTCAATAAATAATTAATATCAATGGAAAGAGACCCATGGACTGCCCATGGATCACTACATGTAAGTACATCTGAGTCATCTTGCCCTCACAGATAGGTGTTTCTCACATAATCACCAGTGTGATATTGACTTTACCCATGTGAGATTTTTCTGTCTCACACTGTTGCGACGTCATTTGATTGTGACGTCATATATTTTCTATGATTTACGTTACACGGTGAAGATTTACGTTACACGGTGAAGTAAAAATATTTTGCATTGTTATCTTTGAATTTTAATTTATATAGCTTTCTGGCGGACAACCTTGGGTTTTTTAGTTTACACTTACAGTGTAAACCATTTTCGGGTATGCTCTTTCTGCCTATCTAATTAGTTTTTGCATCAAAGTTCAAATGAGGATTTTGATAATTTAGAATTTTCTCAAAGCTCCTAAATTTATACACTAAACTGTAGGTAAAATGTGAGAAAAATAATCCTTCATTATTTACTCGTGTGGGATAGGGAAATTCCACCTCTGGAACAAGATTCGCTGTCTAGGACTCGGCAAAGCCTCGTCCTAGACTGCGAATCTTGTCCCCTCGGTGGAATTTCCCTATCCCACACTCGTACTAATGAAGGATTCTATTAGTCTTTCATAAGTTTAAGATTTCTAATCGTAGTTTCACATGGAACCAAAAACTCACTATTGGATAACTGAGAATGCATGTACATGTATATTGCATTAACTAACTGAAGTTTTCCCCAGGTGAAGGTCTATGTTCACTGTATGTATAAGGGGGGGGGGGTCAATTAGTTCCATTATGAAACTTTTCTAAAAACTTGATATACATTAATGTATCTATGATGTATGTTTCAACTAAATTTTGAATTACAAGGAAAATTCAAACACATTGATTGAAGTTATAAAATTGATATTCTATCACGTGCACATTCTTTACTAATATATCTAAGAAAGAATAATCAACATTGAAATTTCCTTTACATCTATGCAATATTATTGTCTTTCAAAAGGCATGTACATGTAATATACGAGTACATGTACTTGTTTTCCCTTAAATTCACAATTTAGTTTAAAGTATGTTGTACAACATCCACTGCTCTGAGCTCATATAAGTGAATTAATGTTTTTCATCCAGTCCCAAATTTTGCAGTAGTTCTTTAATCTTCGGAACTTGATCAAACATTTTTAAATTTGTGGAGTTGTGGGGGTCCAGGGGATATGTCATCATCACTGTAAATGGAGTACCTGTTCAAAATATAGATAAATATATTTAAATATAGCAAAAAAGATGAATATCTGATATACTCAGAATTGTCTTTACAAATGTTTATCAAAATAAAATATAGTACCTCTCTTGCTGTTGTACTTGTTGACTTGAAATCCACTTCAACCTGCACTGGTCCTATCTAACCTTTATATTTGAAGAATTGAATTAAACATTGCGCGCATCAAATAATATCTCAGACAATTAAAGATATCTTTAAGTCAATTTGGCACTCCACAGATGGAATCAACCTTATCAGGACTTTTTATTGAGATTCTACTTTTTAAATACCAAGACCACAGGGGTTTGTTCCCGTTAAAAAAAAATTGTAAATAATAGTATATTTTAGTTCAAATATATTATTGTTTGCATTTATTTCACCAGGAGCAAAACCTTGTATATTCAGATAGAGAAGCAGTTCACTACTAGCAGGAGCTTGTTGGACCTATTCAAGAGTCAGTCGACACACATTTACAGAAATTGTGTTCGGATTTTAGCGGAGTTTATAGCTTAATATCAAAATATGCTTGGATGTTAATTAGTCCGCTTCAGTCAGTGTTACAATAACCGTGCGGGTGATAATACTTAAATACAGAGTATGAAAAAGTAATTCAACAAAATCATTCTATTTACTCTGTTTTTAAGAATACATAAAACACAAGCCACCCCCCCCCCCCCCAAATAATAATAATAATATTTTTTTTTAAAGGAAAATTAAAATTTAGGAGTAGATATGTGTCTACCCAAGTCTAACAAAGATACGCCCCTACATCTAGAATCCAAAATTTCATATTTGCATACAAAACAGCCTTCTTTCTTTCTTTTTATTTTATTATTTTTTATATATATAATATCGACCCCCCCCCCCCCAAAAAAACCCCATACAAAATGATTGACAGCCTTTATCACTCTTTCGATGGTGAAATCATACACTCCATATGAGATGTTTTAAGGAGGACTGACACATCAGTGAAAAGTGGCATATGTGTACATTGATATTTTGAAAACATTCAATTTACTTATTCATTAAAAAAATATATATATAGATTTAGTAAAAAGCAATCTAATAAAAAATAAAACTTCTAGTGGACTTGAACCCGCGATCTAGGCCTATAAATCAGCTACCCAGCTAGGCAATCAGATTTAAAAAGAATACACAAATATTGCTGGTATATATATCAAAGGGAAGCCAGTCATTGTGACACAAGCCATTAATTCTTAACGGGTTCGGGATAACTATAGGTATTTTGATTTCGTTTTGATACTTTTCAAGTACTTTACGTCTCCTGAACAAGTCAACTCAAATCCATACTTTATCTTCCTTTTTCATATGGTCATAAATAAGTAGTATTTTGTTCTTTAACCTAGGTTAAAGAAATTGTTTAATTTTTTTCTATTTCGTTTTATCAATTTTCAATCCTTCGTACGTTCAACCACTTCCGCTTCGCATACGTCATTTCAGTGAAAATTGGGTTGGCGAAACTGACGTGGCATTGGCCAAAAATCTTCATTTACGTTGCCACGGAGATACTGTGAAGAAATATTTGTCATAAAGGATAATTTCGATACTCTTACGTTCCAAAATATTTGTAAATTTTTGTGTCATTTGTCGAATTTAGACTTAGTGATCCATAATGGGTTTAACCATCTCGAGTTTGTTCAATCGTCTGTTTGGAAAGAGAGCGATGAGAATTCTTATGGGTAAGACTGGTCCATGATTTAAAGGTTATTTTAAAATTGGTATTTTGCAGTTATTTTTGATTCGTTCCTTCATTAATCAACAAACATGTGCAGTCGTACAACATTTCTTTAAAAAGAGGAGTGGGGGGGGGGGGGGGGGGGGGGTCTTTATCCATTATGTACAGTGTCTCGGAGTATAATAATTATTAGTATTGTATATCTGCAGTTATGTTTTTCTGATTCAGGATTCAGAATAATTATTTGTCCCCTACCGGTGTGTAAAACCCAAAGGGGTCTACAGGTTTCTTACCCGGCCCTGTCTGTCTGTCACTTTGTCTCCTTTGGTTATTCCATTATGCTTGCGACGATTCATTTCATACTTTCAATGTAGTTTCAAAGTGTCAAACTACAGACCAAGTACAAATTTCGTACTGCTTGACCCGTTGTGAAAGAAATTAATTTTCATATTAGTATGTTTTTATATTCATTGTGATCGTATCAGGCAACGAAATTAAAGGGAAATACGTTTGCTAAATGTGAGTTAAAAATTGAAATTGTGAGTGAAAAATCACAAGTGATCGCAATTTTCTGGATTTCCTTGGTTTATTGGCTGTGCTTTAGAGTTTACAATATTTTTGTGCATGGAAATGCTTTAGGATATTGAAAAAGTAAATGTGGATCGAATAAATAACTAAGGCCAAGGTCAGTGATGTAGAAGTACTTCATGCAAATTGCTGGCATCTCAGAGACGTCTCATTTAAATAGCAAACATGTTGATCTTGTCTGTGTTTACTCAACACTGCTCAACACATGAAAGTGTTAGTATCGCCGCTCCAGGTGGTGTCCTGCTGTAGTCTACAATCTCTACACAGAGTTATCGCTCCTTGCACTCACATATGCACAGAGGTGTATGTGAGAAGAAGGAACGACAACTCTGTGTAGAGATTGCTGTAGTCTATAGTCAAACACTTCAAGTTCGCATATTTTTTTTTTCAACTAGAATTATTTAGATGAAATTTCCAAAAATTTTGAACTTATAGTTTGAATTGGCGCTAACATTACATGTCTAACAGTCCTCAAGATTTCAAACCATGTGATGTTGTAAATAGATGGTAGATCTTAGACAGCGATGTACATCGCACAAGTGTACCCTATGACCCTCACCATGCACCAATGATACTTACATTGGTTAAGAATGTTGTCTGATAATTCATTAAATGGGAAATGAAAGAACTCTCAATCTTATTTATGTTATTGCACTTTTTAAAAGATTTTCCCAATATTTTGATATAGAGACATGCTTGTTTACTTAAATTCCTGTAAAAAAGCAAACGATTGAAAAATACTAGTAAAAGCTCAATTTTTTGCTAGCTGGAAAATTATCCACAAGCTAAAATTTGGTACTAGTGAAAAAAGTTAATTTTGATCCCTGCCTATTCTGATTGAAGGTTGTAAAAGTAGACATCTGACGAAACTCAGTTGCTGATTGCGGAAATAATCACTTCCTTAATTAACATATCAAATCTGTTGAATAATCATGCGAGTATTTTTTTTTTATAGTCAATGAATGAAATCTGATCAGTAGGCAGTACTCAATTTACCGCATTCCTGCAATCCGACTGAAATCGGCCTTCAAACAAACCTATGTTTACCATGTGACATTTAGGGTATATGCTACATGTTTATGACTTTAATTTACATAACTAGAGTTCTGAATAAGACTATTTCATCCCTGCTAATAAGACTATTTCATCACTGCTAATAAAACTATTTCATCCCTGCTAATAAGACTATTTCATCCCTACATCCCTGCTAATAAGACTATTTCATCCCTGCTAATAAGACTATTTCATCCCTGCTAATAAGACTATTTCATCCCTGCTAAAAACTACATGTGTGAACAACAAAACATTAAACCCATTCACTCCTGGTGACACATGGTGACTTGGTACCAATATTTCAGACCACTTTTCAAGGTCAAACAACATTAAATGTACATTCTTTTGAATTCCATCTTTCGATGGAGGTTCTGGTAGGGGACATGTGTTGCGTTTGCAATACTCTCAGAATATTTGTTGATTTATATGTCGTTTTTCTATGTATATGAAATAAGATACCAGTAATTATCCATTCATAATGTATTATTGTTAATGAATCACTGGTAGTAATGACTTATCAATTAACTCTTTTCTTATGTCTCCAGTTGGGCTAGATGCTGCCGGTAAAACAACAATCTTGTACAAATTGAAGCTTGGAGAAATCGTAACAACTATTCCCACAATTGGTAAGCTTCTGATTGCTTTCTCTGAAGTGAGTTCACATATTTATAAGTTCATTTCGAGTAGTTCAGCTATTCACACATTCTCTGAAGTGAGTTCACATATTTATAAGTTCATATCGAGTAGTTCAACTGTTCACACATTTAAGCATTTTCAGTTGTAAGGGTTGAATGAATTCAATGGAATAGATACATTGAACAAAATGGATTTTATCACACAATGATGTGTAAACTTCCCATGATTTGAAATTGAAAGAATATATCATTTTTATTGCATTTCTTTACAATGAGTCCTCTGTACAGCAGCTGTTCTTCATGAGGATGCTTGATGTTGTAGGTTTTAATGTGGAGACTGTAGAATACAAGAACATCAGTTTTACAGTGTGGGATGTCGGCGGTCAAGACAAAATCCGACCTCTGTGGAGGCACTACTTCCAGAATACTCATGTAAGTAAAGACTGTATCACTGTAGCTACTAGGAGTGGGATTACATCATTGTAGCTACTAGGGATGGGATTACATCATTGTAGCTACTAGGAGTGGGATTACATCATTGTAGCTACTAGGGGTGGGATTACATCATTGTAGCTACTAGGGATGGGATTACATCATTGTAGCTACTAGGGATGGGATTGCATCATTGTAGCTACTAGGGGTGGGATTACATCATTGTAGCTACTAGGAGTGGGATTACATCATTGTATCTACTAGGAGTGGGATTACATCATTGTATCTACTAAGGGTGGGATTACATCATTGTAGCTACTAGGAGTGGGATTACATCATTGTAGCTACTAGGGGTGGGATTACATCATTGTAGCTACTAGGGATGGGATTGCATCATTGTAGCTACTAGGGGTGGGATTACATCATTGTAGCTACTAGGGATGGGATTACATCATTGTAGCTACTAGGGGTGGGATTACATCATTGTAGCTACTAGGGGTGGGATTACATCATTGTAGCTACTAGGGATGGGATTACATCATTGTATCTACTAGGGATGGGATTACATCATTGTAGCTACTAGGGATGGGATTACATCATTGTAGCTACTAGGGATGGGATTACATCATTGTAGCTACTAGGAGTGGGATTACATCATTGTAGCTACTAGGGGTGGGATTACATCATTGTAGCTACTAGGGATGGGATTACATCATTGTATCTACTAGGGGTGGGATTACATCATTGTATCTACTAGGAGTGGGATTACATCATTGTATCTACTAGAGGTGGGATTACATCATTGTAGCTACTAGGAGTGGGATTACATCATTGTATCTACTAGGAGTGGGATTACATCATTGTATCTACTAGGAGTGGGATTACATCATTGTATCTACTAGGAGTGGGATTACATCATTGTATCTACTAAGGGTGGGATTACATCATTGTAGCTACTAGGAGTGGGATTACATCATTGTAGCTACTAGGGATGGGATTACATCATTGTAGCTACTAGGGGTGGGATTACATCATTGTAGCTACTAGGGGTGGGATTACATCATTGTAGCTACTCGTGGTGGGATTGCATCATTGTAGCTACTAGGGGTGGGATTACATCATTGTAGCTACTAGGGGTGGGATTACATCATTGTAGCTACTAGGGATGGGATTACATCATTGTAGGTACTAGAGGATGGATGATGCATTGTAGCTACTAGGAGTGGGGTTACATCATTGTAGCTACTAGGGATGGGATTACATCATTGTATCTACTAGGAGTGGGGTTACATCATTGTAGCTACTAGGGATGGGATTGCATCATTGTAGCTACTAGGAGTGGGATTACATCATTGTAGCTACTAGGGGTGGGATTACATCATTGTAGCTACTAGGGATGGGATTGCATCATTGTAGCTACTAGGGGTGGGATTACATCATTGTAGCTACTAGGGATGGGATTACATCATTGTAGCTACTAGGGGTGGGATTACATCATTGTAGCTACTAGGGATGGGATTACATCATTGTATCTACTAGGGATGGGATTACATCATTGTAGCTACTAGGGATGGGATTACATCATTGTAGCTACTAGGGATGGGATTACATCATTGTAGCTACTAGGAGTGGGATTACATCATTGTAGCTACTAGGGGTGGGATTACATCATTGTAGCTACTAGGGATGGGATTACATCATTGTATCTACTAGAGGTGGGATTACATCATTGTAGCTACTAGGGGTGGGATTACATCATTGTATCTACTAGGAGTGGGGTTACATCATTGTATCTACTAGGGATGGGATTACATCATTGTATCTACTAGGGATGGGATTACATCATTGTAGCTACTAGGGATGGGATTACATCATTGTAGCTACTAGGGGTGGGATTACATCATTGTAGCTACTAGGGGTGGGATTACATCATTGTAGCTACTCGTGGTGGGATTGCATCATTGTAGCTACTAGGGGTGGGATTACATCATTGTAGCTACTAGGGGTGGGATTACATCATTGTAGCTACTAGGGATGGGATTACATCATTGTAGGTACTAGAGGATGGATGATGCATTGTAGCTACTAGGAGTGGGGTTACATCATTGTATCTACTAGGAGTGGGGTTACATCATTGTAGCTACTAGGGATGGGATTGCATCATTGTAGCTACTAGGAGTGGGATTACATCATTGTAGCTACTAGGGGTGGGATTACATCATTGTAGCTACTAGGGATGGGATTACATCATTGTATCTACTAGGGATGGGATTACATCATTGTAGCTACTAGGGATGGGATTACATCATTGTAGCTACTAGGAGTGGGATTACATCATTGTAGCTACTAGGGGTGGGATTACATCATTGTAGCTACTAGGGATGGGATTACATCATTGTATCTACTAGAGGTGGGATTACATCATTGTAGCTACTAGGGGTGGGATTACATCATTGTATCTACTAGGAGTGGGATTACATCATTGTATCTACTAGGGATGGGATTACATCATTGTATCTACTAGGGATGGGATTACATCATTGTAGCTACTAGGGATGGGATTACATCATTGTAGCTACTAGGGGTGGGATTACATCATTGTAGCTACTAGGGATGGGATTACATCATTGTAGCTACTAGGGGTGGGATTACATCATTGTAGCTACTAGGGATGGGATTACATCATTGTAGCTACTAGGAGTGGGATTACATCATTGTATCTACTAGGGGTGGGATTACATCATTGTAGCTACTAGGGATGGGATTGCATCATTGTATCTACTAGGAGTGGGATTACATCATTGTATCTACTAGGAGTGGGATTACATCATTGTAGCTACTAGGGGTGGGATTACATCATTGTAGCTACTAGGGGTGGGATTACATCATTGTAGCTACTAGGGATGGGATTACATCATTGTATCTACTAGAGGTGGGATTACATCATTGTAGCTACTAGGGATGGGATTACATCATTGTATCTACTAGAGGTGGGATTACATCATTGTATCTACTAGGGATGGGATTACATCATTGTATCTACTAGAGGTGGGATTACATCATTGTATCTACTAGGGATGGGATTACATCATTGTATCTACTAGAGGTGGGATTACATCATTGTATCTACTAGGAGTGGGATTACATCATTGTATCTACTAGGGATGGGATTACATCATTGTAGCTACTAGGGGTGGGATTACATCATTGTAGCTACTAGGGATGGGATTACATCATTGTAGCTACTAGGGGTGGGATTACATCATTGTAGCTACTAGGGATGGGATTACATCATTGTAGCTACTAGGGATGGGATTACATCATTGTAGCTACTAGGGATGGGATTACATCATTGTAGCTACTAGGGATGGGATTACATCATTGTATCTACTAGGGGTGGGATTATATCATTATAGCTACTAGGGATGGGATTACATCATTGTAGGTACTAGAGGTGGGATGATGCATTGACCTTGTGATACAATATATCTTGATACTTCAGTGTACGATACATTTACTTTTCAATATTAAAAATATTAAGTCATACTATTTTAAAGGGACTGGTTCACGATTTTCGATAAAAAAAAAAAATTATCATTTCTGATGGTAAACATTAAAAATATAACTCATTTAATATGGACAGCCAAAATTTTGACCTTCTGAATGCAAGAATAAAAGCAATATTTTAGCCTTAAATCTGTGTTATGTAAACAAAGACTCCAGTCTTTTTATGTATACAAACAAACAGGTGAAATATTGATTTTGTAATATAAAGCATCTTAATATTGCATAGTCACAAATTTTAACTTTTAGATGACACATTTACCCCAAAAATGCTTGAAATGTGAAAGATACAATAAATTTAGATCGATATCCATTTCTTTTGAAAATTTCATAAACAATAACATACCACAAACTCTGTTTACAAAACAAATAATAAACTCTCTAAAATTAGCTTCTGTTATCATGTATAACCTTGATTTTTATGTGAACTCCTTTAAACACATTAAAAATAAAAAGTGAAAATGAAAATTTTGGGGAAAATCGTGAACCAGTCCCTTTAACAAACAGAGTATTTATTTGTCTTTTTGACAAAGAATAAACAAATTATATGAAATACAATACATGTTTGCTTTGAAACAGAGAATGTTCCCAAAATCAGTGATTTATATAAATTTGTACACTGATTTCTCAATATCAGACACATGTTCATCATTTTCTACATGTGTCTATTTTCCATGCTCACACTAATGACAACAAAATATGAGGATTGGATTATTGATGTTCAGTCCACCATTTGTAATACATCTTGTGTTCTATATGTACTTTCATTTTCCAATTCCACATTTTTGATAAGTTGTTTATGTATCATATCATACTGACATTACTCTGTGTATCTTTTTGATAGGTTTGTTTATGTATCGTATCATACCGACATTACTCTTTACAACAAATATCAGGGTGCATTTTATATTGCATCGTCGCAAACTAGTGATGAAACGATTGTCACCGATGATCGATTGTTGGTCGTTTAATTAAAGCTCTATGATGCTACTACTCGATTACAAAATAAAAGTTGTCGACATCAATCACCCAAAAACAAAAAAAATCCGGAAATCATTTCAACTTTGTTCGGATTTTCTTCTCTGTATGTCAAACCGGATCAAACAACAAGAAAATAAAATGGCGGGAGTATTAACGGAAATAACAACAGCATTCAACAGTCAGATAAAGGAGTCGGACTCTGATAACTTTCAGACATTGTGATTATGAATAAATTCCATTACTTGATGCATTGAAATTCTGATCTATATACCCATGAACAAAAGGAAAGAAGAATTCATATGTTGTTTCCATATGTTTAATGATTCTGTTTTTCTATTTTAAGAAAAAAAACCCACTTCATTGACAATTGTGATTATAATCGATTATTTAATCTATTACATGTGTCTGATTGTTACTGATAATTGATTATTGTTTTTGGTCCGATTGTCCATCACTATCGCAGACCACGGCTTGTTGTTTCCATATGTTTAATGATTCTGTTTTTCTATTTTAAGAAAAAAAACCACTTCATTGACAATTGTGATTATAATCGATTATTAATCTATTACATGTGTCCGATTGTTACTGATAATTGATTATGGTTTTTGGTCCGATTGCCCATCACTATCGCAGACCACGACTTATTGTTTCATTCTATTTCACAATGTGTGTTTTGTTCCACCTGTAGGAGTTTGAACTCGTAATCGTCACCAATTTTACAGACAAGACAAATATTAGGATGTAGTTTCGTTGACGGTTTGAGACAGCAGTATGAGACTGCATGTGCTGGGTGGGGATCAATATTGCATATACTTTTTGAATTTCCTTTTTTATAAACTGTCTCACTGTTATGCCCTCTGGGCCCAAAGTTGGAATAAACTTATCTATCTATACTTTCAAAATCTGTTAAACTTTAAAGATGGGAGCTCCATCCTTATTTTGGACTGCAGATTTTATTTTGATTAATGATTGATTCGTGATATTGGATCTATATTCTATCATGGTTATCTTGAATTTCAAAGAAAGCTGTCCCCAATAAATGGATGCAAAAGATGATGAAATGTTTTTTATGGACACAGTAGACCATGACATACATCAATCAATAGATGTAGATGTACCGAGTTAGAATTTGCTTTACGTCATGAGATTTAATTGTCTTCTTGCAGGGTCTCATATTTGTTGTGGATAGCAATGACAGAGAAAGAGTAGAAGAGGCCAGAGCAGAATTAACTAAAATGGTGAGTTATTGATCAGGAAATGTCAACGAACAGTGCTTTACACGGAATCTCCTAAATACGGAATCTCCTAAATACACTGCATATTTACAATTTATTTCTTATTCAACTTCACAGTTTTTCTTTTGAAAAACAAAACTGAAATACAGCTTTTCTATATACTAGACACCCTGCGTACCAAATAATTGATTAATCTTAGAGTTTGGAAAATCGAGTATATTTCCGAACAATATACAAGTAGGATGTGTAATAAATTTTCATTGGTTTAATGCAGAACATGTGGTGTTTGTAAAACATCAACCCTCAACCATATCAATGGAAGTAGATATTGAGATGTGCTGTCTGTTGTCGTAGAAAGACACAATATGCGAGAGATCACAATAAGGTCAATGTTTGACGTTCGTACATATGTATATGTCTAGATCGTCGAGCGGTATAGCGTGCTAGTTACATGATGCTAGGAGATTTGGTTCCTCAGGTCATGAGTTCAACCCTGGGTCGGGCGGAAGTGGGTATCCAAAATAAAGTGAAATTTTCTGTGCTTTATATATATATATATATAAACAATTATAGGACTTCAGTGCATGGTTTGGTTATACGGACCGTTGTCTGTAATATCAGTCTCACAAGCTCGGTCTATTTTATCCCCGTCTTGTGCCAGTATTGTTTTGTACTTGACGCAGGCCCTTATAACCACACATCAGCACACACTGCATGAAGTCCATAATTGAACTGTTGTTGTATAAAATCTAGAAATGTTTGTATTGAACTGTGGGTTTATAAAATCTAGAAATGTTTGTATTGAACTGTGGGTGTATCAAATCTATTTGTATTGAACTGTTGTTGTATAAAATCTAGGAATATTTGTATTGAACTGTTGTTGTATAAAATCTAGGAATATTTGTAGTGAACTGTTGTTGTATAAAATCTAGGAATATTTGTAGTGAACTGTTGTTGTATAAAATCTAAGAAATCAATGCTTGACACCTGGTATAGACAAGTTGCATGGTACATAAATAAGAACTGGATGATAATGAACAAAGCGGAAAGATAAATAGATCAGAATAATATTAGCCGTGTGTTGAATAAATCTGGTATATATTACTGATGTATATATTATCTATACTAGCGATATAAAATGTTCTGGATATCTCTCATTTAGAATTCCCACTGAGAAGATTACTGATGTATACATTATCTATACTAGCGATATAAAATATTCTGGATATCTCTCATTTAGAATTCCCACTGAGAAGATTACTGATGTATACATTATCTATACTAGCGATATAAAATATTCTGGATATCTCTCATTTAGAATTCCCACTGAGAAGATTACTGATGTATACATTATCTATACTAGCGATATAAAATATTCTGGATATCTCTCATTTAGAATTCCCACTGAGAAGATTACTGATGTATACATTATCTATACTAGCGATATAAAATATTCTGGATATCTCTCATTTAGAATTCCCACTGAGAAGATTACTGATGTATACATTATCTATACTAGCGATATAAAATATTCTGGATATCTCTCATTTAGAATTCCCACTGAGAAGATTACTGATGTATACATTATCTATACTAGCGATATAAAATATTCTGGATATCTCTCATTTAGAATTCCCACTGAGAAGATTACTGATGTATACATTATCTATACTAGCGATATAAAATATTCTGGATATCTCTCATTTAGAATTCCCACTGAGAAGATTACTGATGTATACATTATCTATACTAGCGATATAAAATATTCTGGATTTCTCTCATTTAGAATTCCCACTGAGAAGAGTACTGATGTATACATTATCTATACTAGCGATATAAAATATTCTGGATTTCTTTCATTTAGAATTCCCACTGAGAAGATTACTGATGTATACATTATCTATACTAGCGATATAAAATATTCTGGATATCTCTCATTTAGAATTCCCACTGAGAAGATTACTGATGTATACATTATCTATACTAGCGATATAAAATATTCTGGATATCTCTCATTTAGAATTCCCACTGAGAAGATTACTGATGTATACATTATCTATACTAGCGATATAAAATATTCTGGATATCTCTCATTTAGAATTCCCACTGAGAAGATTACTGATGTATACATTATCTATACTAGCGATATAAAATATTCTGGATATCTCTCATTTAGAATTCCCACTGAGAAGATTTAAAGAAACAAAATGGGTGTTTTAACATATGTGTATATTATCTTTTCTAAATGTTGGCATAACAGAAATCGCAACGACTACTGAGCAGAGCAATACTAAACGAACTGATCCATTTACCAGTGTTTTGTTTTCTTCCACAATTGCAGAATTCATCATTTCTAACCAAACATATGGTTCAGAAAAACATCAACTACATTCTCATTTCATATTTTATACACAAAAAAATCTTTTAGATGGTATCAAACAAAGATAAGTACTTTGTTAACATTTATTTATGCAAAGTACAAATTTTTGAACTTCTCTCATGTTCAGTATTTTAATATTGATTTCGTTAACATTTTCTTTACATTCTTTTAGGGGTGTAGCGATATATCAATAAATATATATACAGGTCAGCTGTATCAATAGAACAGGTGCACAATACACAGTCAAGTTTAACAATGGGCAATTAAGTCATTAACTGTTTACTTGTCTATAAAACTGAGAGCTCATGTATACTAACAGTTAAGTGTACAGAACATTGTGACTGCTAAATGAACTATAAAATTGCTATTTGTAAACTCTGCTCAGTAGTCGTTTTTGGGTTTTTGTTTGTCAATATTCAAGTCGAACCACTATAAGAACATACTGGTTATTCCTTGAGAAGATGAAATCCCACTTTTGTCTCGTCCTTGTCACAACAAAATTTGAGGGGGGGGGGGTTTACTGTTTTTCTGTGTGAATACTCATGATTGTCTAGTATAATATAAAGGGTAAAACATCTAGAGTCTCGTTTGATCGTGCGTGTATTTTATACATGGATGTCGGGGTAGGAGTTCATTTATAATAGTATAAGTAGGAGTGTCTTTTGTGTTGTATTGTTTTAGATGTACAATTGTATTTTACGAGTGACTTGGTTTATATAAGGCCAATTTAAATATCATCCCCGCCCGGCCCTCAAAGAAGGACCCGTCCCAATTAATTATTTTTTTTCGCAAAAATTATGATTTCAAACAAACCTGCTTCCCAGTGACATGAGTGAATGGGAAGTCACACAATGTTGGTTTTATATCTTCTACCAAGGATTCTTTGAATGTTAACTTGATTAACACTTTGTGTGATGCTTTTTGTCATGAATTTTTTTTGGGGGGGGGGGGGGATAAAAATTAAAAAATAAAATCCTCCCACCCGCCCCATATTTTTGTGTTGCCCCGGAATGGCCCGGATGATAATCTACTAATTAAGTTGAATTGGTCTAATTGTTGATTTTTTTTATATCACAGATGTAAGCAACTTTTGTTTGTGTTGTAGTTGGAAGAGGACGAGTTAAGAGATGCCATTTTGTTAGTGTTTGCCAACAAGCAGGACCTGCCTAATGCCATGGCAGCCTCGGAGGTCACAGAAAAACTTGGACTTGGTGCATTAAGGGGACGAAAGGTACGAGCTTCAATATATCATGTATAGTCACATTTACATGTAAATATCATCCTGAATGAAAAATATTGTGGTACGTTTTGTTGTATTGAGGAAAATGTGAATTAATAATTACTAATACAAGTGTTATTGTTCATAGATACATGTACACAGAAGGTATTGTTAAATACAGTGCAGTTTATGATATGTATTTCCAAATTCAGATGCTGAATCATTGACGTAATGTATTTTTAATTATTTTTTTTTATTTTCAGTGGTATATTCAGAGTACGTGTGCCACACAAGGATCAGGATTATACGAAGGACTTGATTGGCTTTCAAATGAGCTTTCAAACCAATGAAAAACTGCGAGAGATTAGGAATTTCTTTATGGATTTGCATTTGATTGTTCAAACATTGGGCCATTAGTCATGAAGATTAGAACAAACTTGATAAGGACCATGTGAAAATTAATATTCACCGGACTTTGTTCAAAAATGACCAGGTCTCCTTATAGGAAAGACTACCAGTGCTTGTGTCATAGTCATAAAAATATCAATGTATTAATTAATCATTAAATTATGTGTGCATTGTTCATTATATGGAAATTGGATGTATTTTAAGTTGTGAATTTATGAATAGAGTATATTTATTCATTCCAGATGAGAATTTAGTATTTAAGACCAAAGTGTTAAATTGTCTTACAATTCGTAACAATCGTAATAATGTGTAAATTTCAGACTGATCTATGTTGTGTACGGTACATGTATCATGCACATGCATTTGGAGGTTTTAAACATCGGGTGTATACCATTATTTTTAGTGTGATTGCGTTTGGTTTATCAGTACTATATATTGCTGGGATGAGACTAAGAACACTACCCATTGTAGTGTTAACCATATACGTAGATATTCTATGATCCTTTTGCTGCTGCTAAAATCTCGAGAAGATTTATCAGCCCCAGAAGTACAATGTAAAATAGATGTATATTTATAAATTTAGCATCAGAACAGTAAATAGAAATCTTTTAATTAGTTGAATAAACTTTTAAGTTTGGCACGATATAAAAATTCTGAGGATCATGGAATTGAAATCATAATGATTGTCTTCCCAGGGATAAGAGTACTGCGAATATTTCTCTTTATGTTTTGTTGTGTGCATTGAGATGTGTTGAAAAATAAGGCATGCTTTCAACTTGAAACATTTAATAGCGAACACATTGTACAAACTGTGCAGGAAGTGATATTTTATCTTTTGTATACTGTTTTGTAGTGACTTCCAGAGGTCATTAAGCAGTAGTGAGCACTTTTAATAAGACACTGCACATCGGTGTGATGGCATTCTACGATATCACACGATGTGTCTCGATTTCATTGTTCTCTTTTTATGGTGTATGGGAAATTACATGTTATGTGCAATTATGTTATTCTAAGGTTAGTTTCCTATTTTCCAGCAGTTGCTGTCATTTTTAAAAATCGATGTTGTCTTAATGCATTAATGGTATCTTGCCCATGGCATTTTTTGCAAAATGTTTGTTTGTATAGAAATAAGAGAAAAAATTTACTATTCGGTTTCTGTGTAAAAATATTTATTTTCATATTCACTTTCTTGTTTCCCCCCACATTCTTTCTGTATAAAAACAAATAAAAATATGCTTGTTTGGCAAGCAAGGGCTAGAGAGTGAGAGAGGATTGCTATGGAAGCATGTGTCCTTTGTAATGATTATATGAATAAATTGTGATAAAATGAATCTTATTTCCTTTCTTGGCACACTGATTTTGACTACGGATAACTCTGTTTACCTGATCAAGGTATAGGGCTCACGGCGGGTGTGACTGGTTGACAGGGGATGCTTACTCCTCCTAGGCACCTGATCCCACCTCTGGTATATCCAGGGGTCCGTGTTTGCCCAACTCTCTATTTTGTATTCCTTATAGGAGCTATGAAATTGAGCACTGTCAAGCTGAGATTTACATGAAAGCTTCCTGACATAATGCAGATTCAAATTTGTTCAAATCATGGGCCCTGGGTGTTGGATGGGGCCACAATAGGGGATCATGCAAAGTTTTACATTATACAAATATATAGGAAAAATCTTTAAAATTCTTCTTCTCAAGAACCACTGAGCCAGAAAAGCTGATTTTTACATGAAAACTTTCTGACATAGTGCAGATTCAAGTTTGTTCAAATCATGGCCCCCGGGGGTGGGATGGGGCCACAATAGGGGATCAAAGTTTTACATACAAATATATAGGTAAAAACTTTAAAAATTTTCTCAAGAACCACTAAGCCAGAGAAGCTGAGATTTACATGAAAGCTTCCTTACATAATTCAGATTGAAGTTTGTTGAAATCATGGGCTTCGGGGGTGGGATGGGGCCACAATAGGGAATCAAAGTTTTACATACAAATATATAGGAAAAATCTTCTCAAGAACCACTGAGCCAGAAAAGCTGATTTTTACATGAAAACTTTCTGACATAGTGCAGATTCAAGTTTGTTCAAATCATGGCCCCCGGGGGTAGGATGGAGCCACAAGTGGGGGGGGGGGTCAAAGTTTTACATACAAATATAGGAAAAATCTTCTTCTCAAGAACCATTGGGCCAAAGAAGTTGACATTTACATGAAAGCTTTCTGACATAGTGTAGATTCAAGTTTACAAAGGGTAGTTTTGGCCATAATAGGGACTAAGGTTTTACATGCAAATATATATGGAAAGTCTTCAGATATGGGCCAAGGTGACTCAGGTTAGCAATGTGGCCCATGGGCCTCTTGTTTTGTTTTTTAGCTTGCATGAGCTAAAAGCCGGAGGTAGATTTTCTGATCACTTGTCCGTCTGTCTGTAAACTTTACACATTTTAGATCACCTGTCCGTCTGTCAGTAAACTTTACACATTTTAGATCACCTGACCTGTTGTTATTGGTCTGTGTTCATCATGTTAACAGTTGAACATTTTAATGGGGGGTGGGGGGGGGGGGGTGTTTACACGGTACCCTTCCAATTCTTTTCAAAGTTGATTTGATGCATCTTTGAAACTGAGGGGATGGGGCATTGATTTTAAATGTTGGGACTCCTGCACCTTGGGTAGGGCAAAAACTGTCAAATTTGACAAATTTTTAAGAATCTTCTCTACAACCATACGACTGTAAGGAAAACTAAATGCAATTATAGTCATGTAGAGAAGGAAGGTCTGTACCAAAATTGTAAATTTCATGATCCACGGGATAGAGGTTCTGACTTCAGGGCAGGGCCAAAGTCAGTATTTGATGTTTGTAAAACATTTTTAGATGACATCTTTAGTGCTATTGATATTAAATTGAAACTGAATGGGTATTTGGAAGGAATAGGAGCCATTTACCAATCTGTAAATTTCATTTTATCCCAGGGGCGCCGGGTTTTGGTACTAGGAGAGCCAAAATGGTCGAAGTGATTAAATTTGTCATTTGAAGGATTTCTTTACTTTTGATGATGCTGCAAACAAATTAAAAATATAATTAGGAAAAGCAGGAAGAGTGTACAAAAACTATGAATTTCGCAAGCGGAGGATTTTGCCTCCAGTGTGGCATTCTCTCACCAGAGGGCGCGTTACACAAGCTTCAGTACGAGAAGCGCACGGAACTCTGGATAGAGAATATCGTGTTTTAGATATATATGTCAAGTCTTTAATCAGTATGGATACTTTCGGGACATTTTGCTGCACATACTGCTGTTGAATATTAGAATGTGGTTGAATGAAGAAAAGAAAAAAATTATAGATTTGGTGCTAGTGGTACTTTAACTAAGGATCACCCAAGTGATCTCCTTTATTTTAGCAAACTAAATATGTACACAATCTATGATTTGAACATAAAAATCAAAGGACTAGAGTTACTACATCTTCATTAATTTGACAATTTCTTCTCAGATGAAAGCCTTAAACGTCAGTTTACATTGTACATCACTTTCATTTTTTAAATAATTTCTCGGCCTCTGTCTTCCATAACCTTTTGAATGTATATACATACATGTATTTTATCTAAATTAACGTCACGGCGTCATTACTATATGAAGTAATCGGATTGGAAAACGAGGAACAATAACGCTTTCATGATTTTGTGAAGATATATTGGGTATATCTGAGATGAACATGTGTAGACGTAGCTTTTGAAGATGCATCTTTTGAAACCCTCGGTCTGTCGTAATTTCTGTTGAAACGAGGGGGGTATTCATATTCGGCTTTTGCTATCCCCCTTGTAGGAAAGACCGAATACAAATAACCCCCTCGTTTCCACAGAATTTAGGTCGGTCGCACTTCTGTTACCTCAAAAGAATTGCAGGACCGACTACGGGTTTCCGACGATGTTAAAATTTCGTGTTTTCATAAATGTCATTTTTTCCATTACGGAGTTGAACTAGTGTTTCAATGTTAAATAAATTCGATCCAGCTCGTACATCCAATGGTTTTCATGTCTGTCATTCAAGTACGACAGAGTCTGGTTCTGTTGCTAAGTCGATCCATATGCATGTACTATCTATCTATCTATCTATTCATCTATCTATCTATCTATCATATACAAGGTTCTACCTCTAACTCCGCAGTGTGCCAGTTTCAGAAGGAGGCGGTGGTGGGGGGCAGGGGCACCTTGTCGAAGTCAAGGAGGTTATCTAAATATCAGTTTGGGTCCCCTGTTTCATATTTCTGGCTATCTGTCTAAGGCATGTTGTGCTCGTCGAAGTAGTCCATGACTGTATGTGCTGCGTTTTACATGTTCCTAGAGTTTACAGGCAATAGATGACGTATAGGACGATGATTTGCTGGTTGGTGCTTTTCTCCTATAAAAGTCCTATTTTGTATATCGGTACTAAGTTTTCTGATCGCCATTCATCTGCTATGGTTCCTTGGTGTAGTGAAAGCTGGATACCTATTCAAATGTGGTATTTGCTGCATTTCATTTACAAAAAAAATGAAAGATGGTACTTCATCTGGTCCCGTGGCCTTGAATGGTCAGTCCTTTTAGTAGTTTAGGGATGCATGCCTCTTTAATTTGCAGTAACATTGTCCCTGGATGGGCATGGGCCTAGTCCCCGAGTCAGGCAGGATTTGGACATTTTTCCTTTATGTATACTGACTGGAATTGTTGGTTTAAATTTCATATACAGGGGCGCATTCAGAAAGTTTTGAAATGGGGGGGGGGGGGGTCTACCATTAATTTCGGTTTTCAGGAGGAGGAGGAGGGGAGGTGTCCACCCTCAAAATACGCTTTTTAGCAAAATTTTTGGACGAAACGGGGGGAATCCAACCTATCCCCTCTGGATCCACCACTGATATAGAGATCTTTGGATCCACCACTGATATAGAGACCTTTGGATCCACCACTGATATAGAGACCTTTGGATCCACCACTGATATAGAGACCTTTGGATCCACCACTGATATAGAGACCGTGGAGCAAACCATCGTTGGATTTAATGGTGACATAATCTGAGATTAATCTTGTTCTGTGGGTTTTTCTGCAGGTCCTCGCTGACAATGTCTTCTATGTACATAACGCGGGCTGTATATGCTCGTCTGGATTTTCTCTGTAGTTAAGCTTTGATGGATTCATAGCGTTAAACATGGTCAAATGTCCCGTGGTTTCCCGCTTTGCTGTATCCAGTCATATGGACCACTTCGACTTGGATGTGTGTGTGTTTGTATATATAATATATATGTTTTCTGTTAACGTGATTCGTGTCTTCAAGCATAACTCCAATCTCTCACCAGAGGGCGTATTACGCTGCGCTACTCTGGATAGAGATTGGCATAACTCATGAATATTTTCAACTTTCAAATTGCAAAATAGTTATAACAAATACGCTGTACTTAGCGAGTCTTTTGTTAAATCGCTCTCAGATTGTCAAATTTGAAGTGAATTTGAAAAGGAATGTAGAAACTAGAACGATTTTCAAAATATGATTTTATATGAAAAATATATAGATTCCTACAGTATGTAAAAGTGAAGAAAATCGTGGCAAAGGGCTATTTTTACTTTACCTGAGGGACGAACCCTAAATTTATGTCACTCTCCCCCTTTAGAAACTTTGGGAATAATTAAA
The DNA here is from genome assembly GCF_947568905.1 of Ostrea edulis. Classification (NCBI taxonomy): domain Eukaryota; kingdom Metazoa; phylum Mollusca; class Bivalvia; order Ostreida; family Ostreidae; genus Ostrea; species Ostrea edulis. The sequence continues at coordinate 2,211,406 of NC_079170.1, forward strand.
TAATAAAAATGTCCTGGATTGGGATTAAGACCAAACTGTCCTTTTGGGAATAATTAAATATTTGAAAAAAAACGGTGCGTCGGCCGGGAATTGAACCCGGATCGACTGCTTGGAAGGCAACCATGCTGACCATTACACCACCGACGCTTGATAGTTAGTAGGATTATCATTCTATAAAACATTGAGAAACACTTCCTTCAAAGCGTCTACATGAATTAGATGCACATATGGCGGGAAATATACATTGTAAACAATTTTATTATGCTAGGCTTTAGAAAATGCTAGCCTTTAGAACATCCCAATCTATACATAGTCCAAATGATTGGACTAGCCCTGAATTGAAGGTTTGTAATCAATCATGTCTTTCACATCTTACAGATCATAATCCAGGACATTTTGGTCAATCTGTTTAGTTAACTTTTCGTCGAAAATCCGCCTAGATCTTTACAAGTGACTGACGTCGTGAGGATTTCACACTCAATGGAGTCGGCAGTCTTGTCATGTAAACAACCATTTATAGGAGTCGGTAGTTTTATCCACAGGTGCTTGGGTCATTATATATGAATACACATCTAACCTTATACATACTATTTACATATGATGTGTATAATATATTATGACCCAAGCATCTGTAGTTTTATCTGTCAAGGTCTACTATGTAAACAACAGCTACTGGGCTTCGTGAGCGCTCGCTACACTCAGTGGTTTATGTGGTGGACATTTACAGATAAAACTGCCGATTAAATTCCTACATGACAATATGTGCCTTGATTTCAAGTTTTCAGTGAGGCCAACGATAAAAATTGTTGAGTTTCCGCTAACGTTCCAGAAAAAAATAGGGTAGGTAGGTAGGAAATAAATTTAATTTTTTTTTTAATTTTATTTTTTCAAAGTATGCAAAAACATTGTAAACTCTTAACAAGTGTAGTATAGGAAGGAGGAGAAAATCTTTGGTTGTACCGGGAATCGAACCCGGGACCCCTGCATTACTAGGCAGGTGCTCTAACCACTGAGCTATCCAGTCCGTATAGCCCTAATTACTACATTCCTCCCTCCTTAAGATCAATTATAATTTTATAATTGTCTTTCAATATCAACCCAGGTTCTTTTCGCCCCTGACAGGCCAACCTGCACCACCAGGGGTGGTCAACGGCACCAAATGTAGTATGGGAAGGAGAAAATCTTTGGCTGGACCCCTGCATTCCTAGTCAGGTGCTCTAACCACTGAGCTATCCAGGCCGATATCCACGGTCCGTATAGCTCCAATTACTGCACAAGTTAAATGTTCTATTGAATGTAAAACTTATACGGTACCAATTTTGATGCACCAGATGCGCATTTCGACAAATAATGACTCTTCAGTGATGCTCAACCGAAATGTTTGAAATCCGAAATAACTATGAAGTTTTAGAGCTAAATATAGCCAAAAACAGCGTGCCAAAAAAGTGGAGCCAAATTCGTCCAAGGATAAGAGCTATGCATGAGGGAGATAATCCTTAATTTTGAAATGAATTTCAAAATTTTATAACAGCAATTAAGGTAGTACTCTACATCGTCATAATGGCTGACTTCCTTTAAAAACATGGATGACAAAATCGATATCAGCAATATTTGACTTTTCCTTTTCCATTTAAATACCTAGCCGAGTAGCTCAGTAGGTTAGAATACCGACTGCTGAACTGTAGGTCGCAGGTTCGAGTCCAGCAGGGGTTTTAAATTTTTTTCAGATTACCTTCTACTAAAACTGTATTTTTTGACAAAATAAAGTAAATTTGAAAATTTTCAAATTCAAAATATTTTTGTACATATTCTACACTTTTCATCTACATCAAATTTCTCTGGTGTAGCATACCTCCTTAAATATACATCCGTATTTTCAAGCTAGTAACGAAGTACTTAGCTACTGGGCTGTAGAGACCCTCGGGGACTAACAGTCCACCAGCAGAGGCCTCGACCCAGGGGTCATAATGTAAAACTTATACGGTACCAATTTTGATGCACCAGATGCGCATTTCGACAAATAATGTCTCTTCAGTGATGCTCAACCGAAATGTTATACTTTCAAAATAAAATTTTGCTTAAATTGCATTACAAGTAAACTTTCAATCATAACATTTCACCCGTTATTGGCTGAGGATTATTTCCAGATGTTTTATAAGAAACTATATTTTTCAATGAAACATCTCTAGCATAAAACACAAAAGTTAACTCCTCTATGCCACTATGCTCTACAAGTACCAGATATATTGTTTCTACATTTAGATTGGTTGTCATAGGTCAGGAATACTTCTATTGGATATGTTTGACAAGAAAATAATGTGATGGTTTTGAAAAAATATATTAAATCATCACCAAAATATCAACATCATTAACATATTTTAAGTTTATTAATACATTTCTGAATGTATTTTCACTATCTAAATGGAACAAGGGTAGGAAGACAGTCTGGGCAGATCCCACTTATCCTAATGGGATCCAACTCTCTTCCAGCTAAAACTTTTTACCGGACATAAATTTTTATTTTAAAAACAATCTGCACATCTTTTTTTCCTCTCGGCTCTCACCAGCCATCAACAACTTGGATGCGCTCACTCCTTTATTTGCGGCCTTTTTCATAGTGATTTCAGTTAGAACTGCAGCAGAAACCAAGGATGTGCATACAAATTTGACAGACTGGACATTCATGTCTGTCACTCTGCATTATGACCTCCATATAAAACTAGGGTCCCCGTGTATACACAGTAATGCCCGCTGAAACGATAGCATAAGACAGTGCATGGCTATAAATAGCCACCGTCTAAAAACAACATAGGAGTTGGCAATTTTAACGAAAGAAAGTCTTCTATGAAAACATGACACTTGGCAGAGTCTCTCGACCGTCTGTTAACTTCAATTGTTAAATCACCGTTGCGTGAGCACGCATGGAGGTACTAGCCACTAGGTCATGCTGTTAGTTAGAAACATTATCAATGTTGTTTAAACGCTTGACCCAATACCATGCAGTTTTGTATATCATTAAAGCGTTTGAATGACTTCATCTCAATGTCTAACTAAAACGAAAACCAAGAACCGGGAATATATTTTTTCCGGGAAAATGATGATTTTTTTTTTAAATATCGAAAAAAAATTCTAGGGTCGGGGCTATAATTTAGGGTCGGTCGGGTTAGCGGAAACACAACACATTTTATCAGTGGCCTGACCTAGCTAGCTATAGGCCTGATATCGTCGAGGCTGGATTGGACTGACGCCTCTTCCGAATCTCAGACCAGTGTTGCACAAGGTGATTCGGGAAATCTTGCCAGCACTCGAAGAGGTGTCGGTCCGAATATCCAGCCTCGAGGCTTGACGAATCTCGCTGAGATTACTATAGGCCTAACGCTGAAAATAAAATGTGCAGAAAGATAAGCATACAGTACGGCCAACGGTCATAAAAGTAGTACAACTACATAATTGTGGCAATGTGCGATTAAAATTGACACGGGTAAGAATAGTCTGTCGTCGAATCTACGCAATCTACATGTATGGCCAAATAGTTTCTAGCGCAGACCTTCACAGTTACACTTCGCAAAACTAATTTTGTTAATATTTGCACATACTGTGTATTATATTGACTATGCATTAGAAGAGTATGACCTTATATTTGGTCTACTTATCCATCTGTCTGTCAACACCTGTCCCCTCCCCCCCCCCCCCCCCCCCCCTTTCTTTCTGCACTGTGAGGGCTCAAAGAACGTTCTCACACAATCAGGATTGAAAGGGCCATAACATAAGCTGAATAAAAACTACTCCTTCGTGTACACACTGACCCTGACTTGAAAGCTTTTAGGGAGTCAGTGTTGACTAGGTGTTGAAGAAGGGAGTTTCAGATTGAAACCCTTACAGGAAAGATGGAATCCTTGTAGCATCTTGTGTTGCATGCTGGCTGAATAAATCTTTGTTTATGGTACGCTGTTAGTAGTATAGTCTGTAGAGGGTCAGATGATGTGTCTCATCCGGTTATTGACCACATCATGGACAATTGGTGGCACTGGCACGGAGCCTGCGAGTCCTGAGACTGGCTGATGTGTTATAGCTGTGACATTGCCCTCCCTTTTGTACTAACCCATGTTGACCGCATTAAATGCGGTACAGGTTCCCAATGATTAAAGAAAGAAGCCATTGGTTTTTCAAAGTCATAGGTCAAGATCAAACGTACACATATTGGGTGATTTTGTAGGTACAAAACAAGATAGAAACAGTACTAATCAAATTCACATTTTCTTTGCAGGAAATAGATAGCCTACTACGATGCCCGATTTGTTACGACTTCATGCACACTGCCATGATTCTACCAGATTGTTCACATACATGTAAGGGGTAACGTGTACGTGTGGTTTTAAAGTGACATTTTATTTATCATATGTATCCTATCAAGGACTAGTGATAAATGTAACCAGTGATTTTTTAAGGCCCATTTTGGGTCAGAATTTCGGCCCTTTCCCCTCCTAAAAATTGCCATTTTCTTCCCAATTGAACTTGCATTTTTCCCAATAATAAAACTATGAAAGGAAAATGTATATGAAAAAAATAAACATTCGATATGAATTATATATAAGACTTAACAAAGAGTTATGGGAATGATGATTTGGATAGAATAGTTGAAAATTTTAGAAGGTTAAAGAAAATTAGATGAGTAAAATAAAAATTATATAATGTTTGATATGATTTTAAAACTTATTTACGATAAAATTGATTTTTGCCAATTTGACTGAAATGTCGACAATTTTTCCCAATTCAAAAGCCACAGGACCTTGTAAAAAATGTAGAAAAATCACTGGCAATGTTGTGTATTGTCATTATGCTGTTACACATGCTAGTTTCAGGCTTGTTGAAGGATGACTACTCTGTCTTTGAGTATCGATATGTTTGCCTCCTATTTTCATATCAGATTTTATACGGCTAAGAAGCAAATTTAACACATATTGCAAGTTTCTTCAGATGACTTCGAAAAGACAATACTGTGTACAGTAAAATGAAAGTTTCTCTACACAGTACTGTTAGCTTTCATCTTTTTTTAACTTGGAGATCTGTGTACTGTCTCATGTATTGAGTTGAAAATTATCTTCTAGAGGTCCAAAAATTTCTGTAATTATGAATCTTGTAGTTTATCATTTGGGGCCAGTATACAGGGGTTTAATATGAGAACTGTTTTCTTTCTTACAGTCTGCTCGTTTTGCATCAGACACCATTTATCCCACACCAACAAATGTCCAGTCTGTAATAACGTAAGTACAAAGATGTGTAATACAGTATAGACTATAGTCAGAGAAATTTTATGCATGGCAGAAGAATGTAAATTTTTCAATCTCTATTCATTTGTGCATATTAATATTTAGGGCTGTTCCATTAAAACATATGAGGTACCCGGGGAAGGCACTTTAAAATTTGGGTAACCACCCATAGAAGCATAAAAATGTAATGAGGGACCACTCACAGAAGCAATTTTGGATAGTGCGGCACCACCCATAGAAGTGAAATAAATGTGAAATACACTTTTTCTTTAAATTCAATATGTATGAATGACTATTTATAACCCCTGAATAGAGGTCTATTTTCAGATGTTCCCAAGCATGATAGTAAAGAGAAGAGTATCTTGAGTGTCATCACCATTCAAATAACTGGCCATCAATGAAGCTTGATCATAGAACCATCAATTTATTTTATCAAGACTGTCTTTCTTAAACACGATGAACTAAATCAATTTTATAAGTCTACCTGTTCATAAAAAGCCTAGTATTGTAAATGTTCAAAAACAACTATTCGGCCACAGTTTTTTAATTTATTGGTTTACGGATTTTAAAAATAAAATTTAGGGTCGGTCGGGAGAAAAAAAAATAAAAATAAGATAAACAATTTTAATATCTATCGTTTCATTTTCAATAAATCATTAACATTATTTCGTGAGTACAAATAAACAAAACATGTCTCTTAAAAATATTAGACAAAAAATTCTTTAGAGTGACTAGTACATTAATATGAATTTTGGAAAAAAAATGCAATTTCAAATTCAGTGTATAACTATATACATGTATCTATGTTACACTTTGGTAGAACATAAGCCGAGAATGTGTAAGGTCATATCTCTTTGATGTATCCAGTATTTATATAATGTTGTTCAGTAATTTTGCTGTATTATGCTCAATAAAGATTTTACATTAACAAATTGTAAACATAAAGAAAAAAAATTAATATAAGCACTAAATTACAATCGTATGTAGTAATTCCACTTTTAGTTTCAGAATGTTTATACCCCCATGAAATAATTTTAACCCCATTTTGCCCACATAGACATGCCCATGGAATTATCTACCATCTTTTTGAAAGAAAAGTTTCTTGTTTTTCATTTTTATTTGATACTCAAATTCTTTCCACCACAAGGTATACTAATTTACGAGAAATATGCATACCTTTCTGAGTTTTATCTGGTCATATTTTTTACAGGCGTTCATCATAATATCAAAAGCAGGGTTCGAAATTACCTCATGTCCGTAAGTCCAAGACTAGTAAAAAAACGTGTCGGACTAGTAAACTCTCTATAGCACTAGTCCGTACGGACTAGTGAAAATCCGGAAATCAATCTTGAATTTGTTAAGATTTAAGATTTTAGCAAGATTTGTCTGAGTCTCTCAGATGTTTGAACTTATGGTTGATTACCTGCATGGTTAAGCGTTTGTGTGACTATGACATCCTGATCTTCCGAACACATGGAATGCGTTCGAAACCGCCGTTCTTCGAACGAGCATGAATTCCTGCCGATTCCGGACATTGAGTAAGAATCACGAGAACGGGTTCGAGGTGCAAGAACTGCAAGTAGTGTGGTCTAAGAACATGCACGTTTGTGCGGACATGTTCTCGTCATTCGCGACTCTAACACAGGAGTTTATAACACAGTAGCTTATGGCTTGGTCAATCAAGTGAATTTTATTGACTTTATTGATAAAATTTCGAACTCCTGTGACTTTAAGAACTGAGCACGAAAACAACGGGAACGTCGATATCGAACGCACTTATGTACGTTTATAAAAGGATTAACTCGGAGGTTACTGTATGCTTCTGAAGATCTTGAATGCAAAATAAAGTATGGTGGTCTTTTTCTTCTGTAGGTGTCCGGAACTGAATTGCTTGCAAATGTGATGTGTTTGGTTTCATTAAATACTATTGAATAAAATGAAGATCATTTAATGATATACTGGACGGACTAGTGAAATGCTTTGCGGACTAGTGAACATCAATAGTCACTAGTCCGTACGGACTAGTGCTTGGAAAAGTTAATTTCGAACCCTGAAAAGCATCTAACAATTTCTCACACTGTTAACTATTCCCTGTTAAGATTTTTGATGGCAGAGATGCACGTACATGTATTCAAATACATTTATTATGACAGTCACTAGTTAGAATAATCTAAATGTGTCTCGGTACAGGTCCTCACCACACTCAAACCGGGTCCGTAGGACATTATCACTTTAACGATAGAACATCCAATCTAGTAAAGTCGCGAACAACTGTACCTTCCTCTCATCTTTAAACACCCAAATAGCACTGCATTTTGTGTTATGTTAGCAGCAAGAATACCGCCAATTGTATGAGAAATATTTATTTCTATCAATTCCTTTTTTTTTCGTGATGAAATGTCATCTCAGCATCTGTTTCGTCGCCAAGAATGATATAGGTATCGTTACTGTCATCGTGCTTGGCCATATCTGTTTACATGGTTTTTAAAAATACAGAATGAAGATATTTCACAAAACGAATAGTGATTACCAAATACAATTCAATACGTTTGCGTTTCACGATTTTCTATTCGTAAAATTGAAAATGCATTTTATTTTTATTTTCGATTTGACATGTTGGGTAGAATCGGCAGAATAATTAAAAAAAAAAAAACGTTTCAATGGACTACGAGCACGTTTCATTTTCCATTTTGAACAAGGGAGATAATCCTAATTTCCGGTCGCTATAATTTTAGAGTCAAACCAGAAACGATAACCGGATCGCAGAGCCTCATCGACCGAGATAAAATGAAGACAGAAAACGGCATTTGTTTCACATTCTACTTTCAACCATTCCCTTCTCTTGTTGCATTCCTCTCAGTTTCGGTAAAAAAAATAAAGATTTTATCAAAACAACCACCCACAGATGCAGTTTTCTGGCAGTAGGTACCCACCATAGATGCAATTTTCTACCAATGACAAGCACCCATAGATTTTTTTTTAATTGCCGTCCCCGGGTACCTCATATGTTTTAATGGAACAGCCCTTATTTCTCTCTGCTAATAATGAATATGTTTTTCTTGGTGAACAATACGATTTGTATCATTGGTGTGGTGTTCTTCCTTTGATGATCACTGTGTTTTTATTTTTGATACACCATGACTTGTTGTGCTCTAACAACCATACTCTATCAAGATAGAGCATGCCAGGGTGAATCGACAATCTCAATGACATTTGACCTTACATTGGAGGAGAAACAATATAAACAAACAAGTCAATTTTATTATCAATAAAACAAACTCAAATAAACGAATTGTGTATTCCGAGCTGTCTTCTTACTTTCAACACAAATCGTTACATCCAGTAATTCATCTCGGTCAAAAGTGGGACATTGTCCCGTGCGGCACGCCACTTGTTGAACGTTTCAATTGCCCATTTAGTATTTTTACGAGTGTTAAGATTTTTGTGAGTCTATCAAACGCTGAATGTCATCATCGGACACCGGTTCAAATCGTTCATTTTTCATCACGACCTCAGGACTGGAGAAATTTGGCGCACTCAAATCAGTCTCCATCATGTCCAAAACATTTCCTATATCGAAATCCATGAGGTTCATTTTTAAGTCCCGGTAGATCGAGCGTCATACTTTGCAACGAATCTTCAACATGCATCTGATTTTCTATATACTGATTCTGTAAACTGTGAGAGCAAAAAATCCACGCCATATTCTATGGTGGTTATTGCTTAAAAACTGACAAGCGTTTTATTCGACCGTATCAGATAAACATGTGATTTCGATAATGAGTTTTGATTGGTCTAAATTTTGGTCACGCAGTTCCTTGTTAGAGTACAGTTATATAATTAAGGATGATGCAATAATTTCTGAGCGCAATGATACAAAACATTTAGAGTAACCTTGAACTCGTGCATCTTCTGATACCAGTCTCGGGGGCTCCGCCCCCTCGACTGGTATCGGAAGATACACTCGTTCAAGGATACTCTAAATATTACATACAGTATAGTTTTGCGTTTTTATGCCTTTAAGTTTTATTTGAAACAAAATGTAGGATTCACCCTGCCTGTCTGTCCGTCTATATGCAGTCTGTCCATGTATGGACCAGAACATTGTGACAAAGTAACTTTAGATACTCTTACTTGACACAAATATTGATTACAACTTGAGGATGTGACCCTGAAAATTTAAACAGGTCAAGATCACCTGGACGAAAATTCCATTTCTTTGTGACATGACTTGCATCAAAGCAACATTAAATGCTCAACTCAAGCTCCTATGAATGTGTATTTAGATTCATGACTCAGTTTTGGACATGTTGGATGAGGTGTGTAGGGGGTATATGTCCTGTAAGGACAGATATTTTGTGATGTTTACGTTCTGATGTTTACATTTTCAGTCGGCTTGTGAAAACAATCTAAGAAACAACAGACTGGTGGACGACTTGATTGTGGAGTTTAAATCCGTCAGGTACACGTACATATATATTATTACTACAGTAACTTGATCCGATGAGTCGGATCACGTCGAGTTGACAGTCGCGGTTCATCAGATCACACGAGGCGTGAAGTGGCAAGTTTGATCTCATGATCCCCGCCTGACAGCGAGACATGATCCAACTCTTCAGGTCAAGTTACTGTAGTAACGATAAATTTATTATATACCTCTTCAGCATTTAAATCCACATTTATAAGAGAATAAATGTAATCCAAATTATCAAAATCAAATACATACAGTGAAATATTTTGTGTACGCAGTTTTGTTTGTGACGTGGTCAACATTTTCCACAAAAAACGTTGTGTTGATGCATTGTGACGTCATCAGTTTCAGAGGATACTGATACGGAATCAGAAAACCACAGTGTGGTGATCCGGAAAACCGGATCACACGCTGTGAAATCCACAGTATCTAAAAACGAAAGATTGATAGATATATAGGTATAAGTGATTATGAACAGTAACAAGCATCAATATAAATAAATCATTGCCAAAATGTTTAATGTTTGATATTTTGCATCATTCTGAATAGTTTTCAAGTGAGTGTTATCTATTTTCTCTTTAAATTTAAGATGAGGAATATGGTGTCTCTTGATTCTAGTTCTCCTTTCTCTCTGAAATTGATCTAGGTCTCATTTAATGGAGATAACACAGGGGCTCGCAACTGAAAGAAAAGGTGGGAGTGGCAGACATGTGAACAAGGTACTACTAGATTTACATGTAATTAAATCATCTGTCATCTTTTATACACGTATCATATGTCATCTTTTATATATATATATATATACTTGCATGTTGATTTATATGCTTACAATGTTGAGGAGGGGGGAGTAGTGGTTGTAAACTATATGTGTTGTCTGTTGCTCTTTGAAATATTTAACTTCAATATATGCAGGTTTTGAGATGTATTTGAGTTATTTCCCTTTAGAGAACTTGTGTACAGTGAACATATACAGTATTAAAGCAGTAAGGCACGAAACAATCTACAAATATAATGAATTCAACTAACAAACGTCCAACCGCGCACAAAGTTTTAACGTGAAAATGATTTTACTAAATAAAATTATTTTAGTTAAATTGATATATAAAATAGTTTTAAATTAAAATAAAGTCTAACACACCATTACTCCCTCGGGCATTTCAATAATAGTAACCACAAACAAAGGGAATTAACTCTCACACAATAAATGAATGAAAGAATGGATAAACAAATAAATGAACGCAAGTCAATTTGTCAGTGAAACAAATTAAACATCATTTATGATAATGAATAAATTACATCCCATGACAATTGTGACCCATACTGTCTCCTTGTTCAGTGACCTTAATATTTAGCTTTAACCCACAGCTAAAATGTTATTAAGTATTGATTTTAACTACCAGAGAGAGGGCTTCATATTGAATGAGCTTAGTACTTCTGACAAGGCCTTTCACACAGCACCATGTTTTCTGAGCTTATGTTGACAGTGACTCAATGATCCACTTTTCAAAAACTCAACATTGCTCATGATATTGAACTTCCAAGATTATGAGGCTTGGGGTCCGTTCATATTTGTAACTGAATTTTGTGATATGGTCTTCCTAGCAGTGCCCTTGTGGACAAATTATTAACTTTGATAAGTTGATATTGACCCTTGCCCAATTGAATAAAAAAGATATTGCCTGTAAAGTTAGAGCTGTAAGATTGTGAGTTATGCTAAGGCCACATAAAATTAATTCTCTGGTTCTCAGGCCAATTTTCTCAAAAACAGATGAGGGAGGGAGGCTTTTTTTTTTTCTTTTTATTCGTACCAAAACAGATGAGGGAGGCTTTTTTTTATTTGCCAACTTGACATAAAACATATAACATCAAGCAAATTCTTTATTGTACCGTCACTATACATATGAAACAAATTTAACACATGCTATCTTAACAAATTGTCTTGTGTGGTCAAAATAATAAAGCATATGTACTACAGTTAAGTTGCATAGTGTTTTTTCCCTTCATTTTTTCTGCTTTTTTGCTCTCAAGCTCTGAACATTTTTCCTTTTCAATGGAGGCTGTAACTTAGAAACCACACTATCTGGACACATAGGATATTGTCCCTCTTCAGTATCTGTGTCTTGTGCCCCACAGTGGTAGCAAATTGGAGGAAATACATCAGAACTGTAATAGGGTACCTCAACAGGAGAAGTGCATGATAAATTCGATTTAACAAATACTTTCTCCAACAGAGCACTGATACGAGGTGCTCTGACGGGATCCTCTGGTTTTAGTTCCTGAAGTTCAGAACCACACGAAAACTGATAGAGCCCAAGAATCCTTTTCAGAATTGCACTTTCTTGTGCACTCAGTTTGTTTGCACTGTATATGACTCTAGGCTTTTGACAATCTATACAGGTTACTGTCTGATTCACTGTTTTGGCGGTCTGTGCAGATGGACTGAAAGGAATTCCATGGCCGGTAGAAACTGCGTTTGATTTTTTTGCTGACAATGACGGGCAGTGCTCCTCTGTGGTATTGGTGCCAAAAACCTCCCTGAATTCTTTGAAGTGTCCTTCTTCTCCTAAAACATAATTGATTAGAAATAGGACAATAAAATAATATTATAAATTAGCCTACTTAGTAGATATTGAAGTGAATGGATGAGATGAGTACTACATGTACATGTATCAAGGCTTAAATACCTGGAACTGGATCTGGAAAGTTATGTAGCTGGCTGAAAATATCAATAGGGAGTCTTGGGGGTGCACATATCTGACAGTCACTGGCACCACACTTCTTCACAGTAAAGAAGTAAGTCCTGGATACACAGCAATGATCAATAAACTCCACAAGCTTTGGGCTAGAAATTTGAACATCTATATTAAGAACCATTAAATGCATACAAACATTTTTTTTTTACTGCAAGTGACAATATATAAATATTTCTATATTAAAATATAGGTATTGAAAGGCAAAAAGGATGGAAAATAGATATAGTTAATAAGAAATAGCAGTGCATACAAACTGCACATGAGGTAAGGCATCATGCCAGCTTGAATGAAATTTCAGCTTTAATACTGGATTTTTAGTGAATAATGACAAAATTGCATGAAAAATTGACAAAATAACATTTTCACTGGCATGATGGAAACATCAGAGGAATAATCCCAACCTATATTTAAAGCTACACAGAGTGCATTCATTTACATTCACCACACACAAGATTATAAGCTGCACATTAGGTATTAATAGACTGACTACATCAGAACTTACCACTTGTGTCCTATTTAAAATAAATATTGGTTGAAAAAAAACACATTTAATGATAACATCAATTAGGACATTTCCTCTCAACTTGCAATTTATATCTTATAAAAAAGAATGCTGTTTTTTATATGCAAAGGTAAATGATAACTGTACATACCAATCCTTCAAACTTTTCTTTAAGTCATTCTGTCGTTTTCCAACAGGTGGGTTTCCAAACTTGGACAACTCTCCCCAAAGTCCATCAAGATCTGTTTCAGAAGCAGAGTTGAACAACTTGAATTGCTTATCTTTCAATTTCAGACGTCCAAACAGCTGAGACAGAAGAACCTGTGATATATAGGCAATTCATATAAATTCATCATACCAACAATAAAATTAATAATCATGAAGGTTTATAACATGGCTGCAATTTATACTTACTTTCACTGGTTCAATTGAGTCAATCATCTCCTCATGGAATTTGGGATCTTTAGCAATATCCCTAAGCTGCTGAAGTCCACTGGCTGATTTGAGTTTCTGCTCAGTTTCTGCTGAAGTTTCTTTCCTCATCAATCCAACTGCCTGTAGAGCCAAATTCAGAATAGACATCACACGTTCTGGTGGATTTTTCCAAGATGCCAATGGTGGTGTCCTTGCTGCTACGATCATGTCGTAATATCCACTGAGAAAAAGGCATATAATGGATAGCTGGACTGAGAGAAATGTCAGTCTGTGATCAGGTCCACCATCTGTATAGATACACAAAATAGGCTTTGTAAGTCCTTCCTTCCTCAAAATATCTTTAAGCTCCGCAATGTGACGCAATGGACTGGAAGGTTCTAAAGCTAAATCCTTCACACCAACATACACTTGGCCTCTATAAAAGGACCCTTCACTCACAGATTCTGGTATGTCAATCAACATTGTTACACTTGGTACAATACTGAATTTGGTAAAGTCATGATCTGAGACTGCAAACACTTTATCTGCAGCAACAACCACTCTCTTTCCCCGCTCTACTGCTGCCACTGGGTGACCTGGTTCTCCAACTTTGCAGTGGTGTTTATCATCCATAGCCACAAGCACACAAAAGTCTCTGAACTTCACTGCAAACTCTTTGAGGTATCTAAATGCAGCTGATGCATAATGGAGGTCAACATGCGTCTTTCTAAGCTGCTGACTTTGAACTTGGAATTTGACCTTTAAACTCCCAGTATACTGTAATGATGCAAGAGCTGATGGGTTCTTGGGTGCAAACTGTAGACGCAGCCATTGTTCTGAAGGTATCGGTGTATTTTCAGGGCATATATCTTTAACTTGTTGAAGAAGGTCAGGCACTGACATGGCTTGGGCAAGGTGTGTGAAACGATCATGTCTTCGTTCATCAACAGCAGTCTCTACAACACTTTCCAAATATTGCTTAGCATGGTCAAAGAAAATGTGATATCTGGAGGGTTGTCCTGTATTATGATGCCTGAGGTCCGTAATTATGTCAGGATCTTCCATTTCAAAAGCTTGTTGCACTCTCAAGTCTATTTCTTTTTCGGATTCATTTTCTCCCAAACTGCAATCCCCTGCTAAAGATTTGTAGATGTACCTTACATCACTTGTCTTCAAACTGCAAAGTAAAGATGCTTTGTTTATAAATGCTCTTCTCATTGCACGAGTGTGGTATGAGGGAAGGTCTTTGCTCAAAGTCTGAATGACATCCGAGTTCTTTTGCATGATGTCACTATCAGTCTCGGAAACACATCCAGGAATCTTCCAAAGAAAATTGTGCGACCCAAGGTTATTGCCAGCACTGAACTTTAGGTGAACACATTTGTATGGTAATCCTTGTTTCATGTTGTCTAGAAAATAACGACGCTCTCTTGTGTTCTGAGGTGTATATTCATCTAAACATATTGGCTTGAACATCTCTAGTTTTTCGACATAGTCTACAAGAGTTTTGTACCGAGATGCGGCACCAGGTTTCACAACATAGCATGGTCGTATGACAGTTACACTCTTTGTTTCATCCAAGCTTCTCACAGGAAACATGAGTTGTCTATTTTCATTCATTTTCTCTGCTTTCTGCTTTAAATACTCAATATACTTTTGAAAGCTGTCTGATAATGTTTGAGCAGCAGTCCTGATAGGTGCCCACATCACTTTGGAAATCCATGTTTTCTCTAGACAAGCATCTAAATGGCAAGCTAACGACAACAGGGTTGATTGACTCAACTCACCCCTCTTATGTTTATGGTTTTCGGGTACATTGTAACCAAACAGATTTTCAAAAAGAACTGGAAGAGCAAAACACCGATCTCTGAGGGTATCAACAAATGGGTCTATTGTCCAAATACAGTTAGTTAAAGCATTTATGAAATCTTTACCTTCATCTATTGTCATTGGTGTAAAACCCAAGCCTGCGTTTCCCAACAAATATAAAATTTTGTTGTAAACAATTCGCTTATTGTTTGTAATTTTGGCATCTTCAGAGAATGGCTCTGGAAGGCAAAGTTTACGTGCGTTACAAACCAACACGTCGTTGATATTTCTGGTGGCTCTTCCCGGTTCTTGACAATCCTTGGCATTATTATTATGATCATCGGCACTATCATTGTCGAAATGTGCAGAAACATCGGCGGGCTTGGTTTCACACACCGTATATCTCACAAAGTGGCCGAAAACAGGTATCGTTGACGATACTTTATTTGTAATGATTGCAGAGTCTAATTCGTTCTTGTTCTTACCGACACTAACGGAGACAGCGGCATTTTTTAATTTCTCAGGAAACGTCCAGCTTCCCAAATCGAACTTCATTGCTTTCACACCCTCATAAAGATCTAGGAAGGTACATCCCTCCGAATATCCCTCTATAATTGTCCATGGTAGAATGAACACTGCTCCTTGTCGAATACTTATTAACACAATAGACATTCTCAAAATAATGCTGCAACCACGTTGTTATACATCGGAAGTCTTTATTGCGCACGACAAACGAAGATTTCCGGTATTCGGTATTCTCTGCTAAATACAGCTATTCGTATACTGAGACAGGAGGAGCTCCGAATAATGTGGAAGTTTTGAAAAATTGAATGCGGAAATTTTTTTTCCGGATACATCGCCGCATTACCTACTTTTTATTTTATTAAAAATGCAATAAAATTTGCAATGCGGGCACCTCAAAACAGATGCGCGCGGGCCTGAGAACCGTAATTTCAATTTTATGTGGCCTAATTATATGTTATTTTTAAAACATTGGATCTTTCCCGTTGTACACACATGTAGGCTGTGCTATTGCTGGGGAATCTTTGTGTCCAACACATCATGCTGTTTGGGATTCAAAATTAAAACATTGTCCCACAAATAGTACAGTGATGATGGTATTCGTGTGAGTTGCAAGTTTACTCGCAGAGCTGCCAACCCTCACGATTTTGGCGTAAGGCTTACGATTTTAGGGTCGAAAATACGCCTTACGATTTCACTATATATCTTCCGATTTTCGCTTATTTGACATTTCGAAAGTTTTAGAGCTGTCCGTCATTGGTTTTTACTTTTATAAGAAACAAACCATAGTCATTACTACGTTTGTTTGCATAGTCTATATGTATACAAAATCCTGATCATTTTAATGCCTTGAAATAAACAACATGGCAGCTGCTACTAAACGTAAGGCATGTTTTGATGGAAATAACAATACTCCCCCAAAGAAGAAAACCTAATAGAGCCAGTAATTCAAAGAACAACATGCAAGTACACTGTAAACATCTATTCGTTTCAAAGTCAGAAAGGGGGAGTTTGTATGATAAGTGTACAATCTGTTTGACAAACTTCAACATTTTTCACGGCGGGGAAAATGACATTAAAAAACTTGCCATAATAACTGACACAGTTAACTGTAAAATTATATAGTGTACTTAAGTAACAAGGTTTTATACCCATGAAAATAAAATCAATAAAAGATGTATTTGACCTTCTGCAGTTGTAAAATGCATAGCAATTAGTATGTCTAAATTCATTAAATTTGGATTTGAAATATGCCTAAAATTGCTCAGGTGATATCTTTATTCATAAAAGATCTCCAGCGGCAGGGGGCCTTGCCTTACTATTTTCCATTTCATAATGTTGGCAGCTCTGTACTCGTATGAATCGGCCTCATTATAATGATAAATACCTTGTTGGAAGCATTGCACGAAGTGTTAGATTTAGAAATTCCTATCTACGGTACATTGTAAATATTCCAATGTATGCATTTCTTCATGAATGAAAATATCAACCATCTGCTTACAGAGCATATCACAAGAAATGACTCAAAATGAAGTTTCACTGAAAAAGAAAACTGCCTCAAAGGATGATATAATTGACCTTGTATCGGAAGATGGGGACGAGAATGGGAATACTTGTGTGGATACGGGATCTAGAGAAAATAAGGAGAACATTGGAGTGGTGGATCAAGGTCTTCACACTCCAAGAGCCAAGTCTGGCATACAGCTCTCAGATGTGGACAAGATGGGAGAATTCTCGTCTCCGAGGAGCCAGGACTCCTCTTTTGAAGGCTTTTTATCACCTTCTCAAAGGAAAATGGGTAATTCACACTTTTGTTTTAGAAAATATATCCCTATTTATGTGATTTAGTTGAATGTGTAGATAGCTAATTAAAATTAGAAATTGATAGGAGAGTTATTCCTCATTATAGTAGTTAATCTCCAAGAAATTTGAAAGCTTTTTCTTATATTTGATTTTGGTTTACTGTCAAGTGGTTAATTACATATGCAGTCATGTAATAAGCGTGTAAATTCCCCCCACGCTTATAGTTAAAAATATTTGATATTATAGATTATTATGATATTATAGGTATTATAGATATTATAGATTATTATGATATTATAGATTATTATGATATTATAGATTATTATGATATTATAGGTTATTATGATATTATAGATTATTATGATATTATAGGTATTATAGATATTATAGATTATTATGATATTATAGGTATTATAGATATTATAGATTATTATGATATTATAGGTATTATAGATATTATAGATTATTATGATATTATAGGTATTATAGATATTATAGATTATTATGATATTATAGGTTATTATGATATTATAGATTATTATGATATTATAGGTATTATAGATATTATATTCAGTTACCACGTATATTTCCCCATGTTTAATGTTGGATGTAAAAAAAATAATGCATACTTGACCCCCACCGTAAATAACCACTCTTACAGTACTGCATATTGTTTGTGTTACACTGCATCTTTTTTGACATAAAAATATTTTGCAGTTAGTTTGATTAGAAGCTATGTACAACAGTGCTCCTCTACAGTGAAATAGTTAAGAGTGTACATTTGCTAGATGTAGACACTATTCAGATGTATCGTGTATACGTCATTAACCGGATTCATTTGATTGGTTATTCTCCTGTAGTACCGTGTCCTGTCTGTGGGATATCTCTAAGACAAAATGCCGTCAATGAACACCTTGACATATGTCTGGGAGGAGAGGAAAGAAAATCTGCACTGAGAAAGTAAGTCATGTGACATCTTACAGGAACTTGTCAGGGAGTTCTGGTAACTAAGATGTGTTGTCAGGGAGTGCTGGTAACTAAGATGTGTTGTCGGGGAGTGCTGGTAACTAAGATGTGTTGTCGGGGAGTGCTGGTAACTAAGATGTGTTGTCAGGGAGTGCTGGTAACTAAGATGTGTTGTCAGGGAGTGCTGGTAACTAAGATGTGTTGTCAGGGAGTGCTGGTAACTAAGATGTGTTGTCAGGGAGTGCTGGTAACTAAGATGTGTTGTCAGGGTGTGTTGGTAACTAAGATGTGTTGTCAGGGAGTGCTGGTAAACTAAGATGTGTTGTCGGGGAGTGCTGGTAACTAAGATGTGCTGTCGGGGAGTGCTGGTAACTAAGATGTGTTGTCGGGGAGTGCTGGTAACTAAGATGTGCTGTCGGGGAGTGCTGGTAACTAAGATGTGTTGTCAGGGAGTGCTGGTAACTAAGATGTGTTGTCAAGGAGGGCTAGTAACTAAGATGTGTAAGGGTGTGCCAGTCTATGCGAAAGACATCAGACCGTCGGACCTGACCGATGTGCAGTGCCTCAGGTCCGACGCATCATTTTTTACACCGGACCGGAATGTCCGATGTCTCAGTGTCCGGTTTTGAGCTTTACTATTTTGATGCGGAGTCATTTAAATGTTTGTTATAAGTAAAAAATAGCACACAAATCCAAATACGTAAATGAATGTGATTAAAACCGTATGGACTGTCTAGAGTATTATATGGGAGGGATCCCTGGTATAGTATTACTAGTATAATAAATAAGATTCCCTTGGTTTTGCATTTTCACGTGTTTCACTTTTTTACATTAGGTTTTTCGGTCTGACAAAATTTGGTTCGGTCCGGTGTGTTCATTGATTACACAGGACCGAATGTCCTGTGTGGTCCAAAAAACTTTCGCATAGACTGGTGTGCTACCATCGAGTGTTGTTGTGATATACATGTATATAAGCCAGATGCTAAGGAATATTACCCATTCCAACTGGAAAACAGATTTGTATGCATATTTATTTTGTATATCGAAAACTTTTTTTCATAATACAGTAAAACTTTGATATAGCGAATTTCTGCGGACACTCTGTAAAAATTCGCTACAAGCGTAATTCGCTATACGTTTATAGTGAATTTATAATTAAAATGTAACGAATTCGTTATAAAACTGATTTGTTCTATACGTATATCAGTTGCATAAGAAAGCAGCAATCAATATACTTGAGTTTATATTGTCTCTAAGAGAAGTTTAGCCTATGTATTTTCGAGAAGAAATATTGTTGTACAAGATATATACACACTGATTTATATATGATAATTTATCTTTAGGGCTTATAAAGTCACGCAAGAACATGTCGAAAGAAAAATATGAAAAAATTCGTAATAAGCGATTGTTAAAATTTATGAGTTTAAAATGAAAAAAAAAAACGTTATAAAAGGTGATTTTTACGTTAATTTTTAATTCAAGGGGAATATCAATTTACTTCGTTATAGCCGTAAATTTGCTATATCCATGTTCGTTATAAACACAGATTTTTATATAGAAAATATAAAGAATTTGCCGGGGAAATTGATTTCACTTCGCCATAACTGTAATTTCGCTATATTCGAGTTTTACTGTATAATGTGTTTAAAGATTTAAGAATTTGATTTTGAAGACATCTTCACTTTGTAGACAAATGCCTAAAAGAAAACCAATTGCTAAGTTAGTGTACAATCTGATGTCAGAGAAAGACATCAAGAGAAAGCTCAAAGAAGTCGGACTGTCAACTACAGGGGAGAAAAAAGTATGCAGTAGTTCTATAGATCAGCATAAAAAAAACATAGTTCATAAAAAGGCATAGTTGATTAAATCAGCATAAAAAGTTGATGTATTTGATTCTTGGATTGAGCTACAGCATAAACAAAATCCATTTACAGTAACAGCAGATACTCTAATATTTTACAATTCTAACTTTCTTGTGGATGGGAAAGCATTTCTTAATAAATCCATGTTTCACAATGATTTTAAATACCTTAATGACCTTATTGATGAAGAGGGTTTGTTCCTGACTTATGAATCTTTCTGTAACATTTATCCAAAAGTAAAAATTAATTTTTTAGAATATATGAGTGTCATAAATGCTATTAAAGCATGGATTAAAAAAGTCAAGTTTGATAAAAAATTGATTAAATTAACAAACCCTCTGATTATGTCAAGTATATACACTCTTCTACGATGCAAAAAATCAAAACAATTTTATACTCTTCTCAATCCAAACTGCGCAGAACCTACTGGTAAAAGAAAGTGGAATGAAATATTTGAATTAAATGACACAGAATGGAAAATGATCTTCAGATTGCCCTTTAAAGTTACAAGTAATTGTAAACTGTAATGGGTTCAATTCAGAATTCTGAACAAAATTTTAGCTTTAAACTCATACTTATTCAAAATCAAAATTAGAGATGATAAGAATTGTACATTCTGTCAGATAGAAGAAGAAACAATTGAACATTTGTTTTGGGAATGTGATAGTGTTCAGCATTTCTTAAGAGAATTTGAAGTTTGTTTTGAACATAAGACCAATCTTCAAATATCAATAACAAAAAATAATTTTATTTTTGGATTTTTGGATGAAAAGAAAACTATACAAAATAATCTTGTTCTTTGGCTGAAATATTATATCTATACTATGAGGTGTGAAGGGAAGACAATGAATGTAAATGTTGTGATATCGCTAATGAATACATTTTATGAAACTCAAAGACATATTGCATATAAAAATGGTGAAAAAGATTTGTTTGACACCTGCTGGAACCGCTGGAATCAATTATTTCATTGAGTGTTTGTTTGTTGTTGTTTGGTTTTTTTTTGGGGGGGGGGGGTTAAATTTTTTTTTTTTATAAATTTCAATATGTATGTACCTTTTTAAAATATATTAAATAATGACTGAATTCATCTCTCTCTCTCAGAAAATAATGTATACATATATTTTTGATAGTTTCTTATAAACATTTTGTACAAGTGTCTTTGCAGAATGTATGTATGTATATATATATATATATATATATATATATATATATATATATATATATATATATATATATACTGTATGTATGTTTAAAAAAAAAAAAAAAAAAAAAGTATAGTTTATTAGATCAACATAAAGAGGCATATTTCACCAAATCAGCATAAAAAACAACACATTTCATGAAATCAGCATAAAAACACGTAGATCAGCATGTGTACATATTGTGCAGTAGTTCTGTCACATTCAGTGTACATTGTATGTACGTGTAGATCAGCATTAGTGGGTGCCAGGAATTAGAACATGTAAAAGTTTGACAGACAGTGTACATTCTTAGCAGTATTGCTCATCATATACAGTCCAATATACTGGAGGACTAGATACTGCTAAAAATTTCCAATGGTATACCATCGTAGATGTTGTCTTACTACATCTAGAACATGACAGTTTCTTTTACGTACTTTCAGGCTTTGGTCAGAAGACACCATGATTTTGTGATGTTGTATAATTCTGAGTGTGATTCGTTAAAGCCCCGATCAGGTATGTCATTATTGAATTCACACTATAATGATGACGTCAGGCCATTTCAAAGCTATTTGAAAATGTAATGCCTGAGGATTATGAAATAAAAGCACTTGGATTAAAATTCTAACTTTGTGTACTGTTTATTATATTTCTTCTTGTTAACAGACATTGCTATATACATGTACTTGCATACAGATCATATCAATTGTAGCCTGTTCAACTGTGAAAAAAGTAGGCTGATAACTAGTCTAATTTTTGACCTCTTCCTGCATCTTGAAGATGACTCACAAAACGTTGTGTTCAATGCTTATAAGACAAATCTCATTTTATTTATATTAGTCCAAGATATTGTAAAGGAAGTGGAGAAAACAGAAGCCGTCAGACACAGGACCAGGAAAGACGGCAACGTAAGTATTTCTGATGTCTTCATATCTCTCTTAGATCAGTGATCAGGCAGAATGCCTTTTAATGTCTGCTGTTATATTTTCAGTTTTTAGCTCACCTGAACCGAAGGTTCAAGTGAGCTTTTCTGATCACATTTTGTCCGTCGTCCGTCTGTAAACTTTTCACATTTTCGACTTCTTCTCCAGAACCACTGGGCCAATTTCAACCAAACTTGGCCAAACGCATCCTTGGGTGAAGGGCTTTCAAGTTTGTTCAAATGAAGGGCCATGTCCCTTTCAAACGGGAGATAATCACAAAAATGCAAAAATAGGGTGGGGTCATTTAAAATTCTCAAGAACCACGAAGCCACAAAAGCTGAGATTTATATGAAAGCTTCCTAATATAATGCAGATTTTAAATTGTTAAAATCCTAGCCCCCGGGGATCGGATGGGGCCATAATAGGGGATCAAAGTTTTACATACAAATATATAGGGAAAAACTTTAAAAATCTTCTTCTCAAGAACCACTAAGCCAGAAAAGCTGAGAGTTACATGAAAGCTTCCTGACATAATGCAGATTCAAGTTTGTTGAAATCATGGGCCCCGGGGGTTGGATGGGCCCACAATAGGGGATCAAAGGTTTACATACAAATATATAGGAAAAATCTTTAGAAATCTTCTTCTCAAGAACCACTGAGCCAGAAAAGCTGATTTTTACATGAAAACTTTCTGACATAGTGCAGATTCAAGTTTGTTCAAATCATGGACCCCGGGGGTAGGATGGGGCCACAAGGGGGATCAAAGTTTTACATACAAATATATAGTTAAAATCTTCTCAATAACCACTGAGTCAGAAAAGCTGATATTTAGAAGAAAACTTTCTGACATAGTGCAGATTCAAGTTTGTTCAAATCATGGCCCCCGGGGGGTAGGATGGGGCCACAAGTGGGGGGGGGGGGGGGGGGGGGGAGGTTAAAGTTTTACATACAAATATATAAAAGTCAGTTTTACATGTATGTGGACTTGAAAATTTCAGAGACTTGTTATAGAGAAAAACAGCTCTCCTGCCTCTATTGAGAAGGCTCAGAAACATTACAGTAAGTGAACACAGAATGAACTTCATCTGTACAATGGGTTCTATCTTCAATAAACTGATTTATACCAGGCTTTGATGATGTTGAAAGTTTGTTATAATAAAATCTCCTTTCAAATATACTGCAGTGAAAAAGCACAAGTCCCATTTCTCCTGCTTGATAGAAGAGACCAGGAAAAGAATGAGAGAACAAAAAGAAAATAGGAAATCATTGAAAGAAAGAAGGCAGAATGAAGAAAGTCAGTCTGAGACCTCTGTAGCTGTAGGCTGTAACACAGGAATGGAGCTAACACGAAGCGAATCTGATTGTGAGATGAGGAGGAAGACACCTGGTGGGTACAAGAGAAACAAAGGGGCAGTAACTGGAGGAACACACAGAGACACAGGGACGTCAGGAAAGGGTGAACAGAATGTTGTTGTCTCCTCACAAAGTGAGACTGAAAGTGGTGGACGGTCAAATAGAAAGAAAAGAAAATCTCAACCAGATACTGCAGCAGAAGATACCAGTGATTTTGAAATAGTTTCACTACAGAGTGATTCTGAAAGTGAAAGTAGACATTCAGAGAAACGGAAAGGCAAACCTGATGTCGGTGTTCAATTGAAGACATCAGGAAGCAGCATTCAAAAAGGTCTGATAAATAGTAATGGTAACAATGAAAGAGAAGGAAATTTGACTACATCAGATACTTTTGGAGGAGTTGGAAATGTAACCTCAGATAAGAATGATACTTCTCAAGTGTTAGCTCAAACTGAAGCGCATGCTGATTTAAGGAAGAAATCACGGAGGAACCGAAGTAAAGAAAGTAACAGTAAAAGTCAGTCCAAAGACAATCAAAGCATTCAGGACACGGAAGAATCTGGACAGGGGAGAACTCGAAGCAGAAATAAACACACTGCTGGCAAGGCAGATAACTCTGCATATGAGTTGACAGATGTGAAGAAATCTGACGACAACCAGGCTGACGTTGGTGAAACTGATGTACAAAAAAGACGAAGAAGAACTAGACGTGTGTACGATAAACCTGTTTCCAGTTCTGGTTCTTCTAGGAGCAAGAAAACCTATCGAGATGCAGAAATAGAGGATATTTCTAGCGTTTGCATGAAAAAGGCTGAAATCGTACCAGAGGAGGGGTGGAAAGAGCTGAATCACGACCCAAGTGAAGGAAGGTTTTCCATTAAACCTGCTCTGCTTGAAAACGAAGACAATTCACCCACTTTTGAGGTTGAAAAAAGCAACACAAGTACCGTTTGGAATGATGAAAAAAGGACTACACGCAAAAGGAACATCAAATCAGCAAGTAGCAGTAGAGAGAAGGAAATGGTGGACGGTGAAGTAAATAAACCTCTTCCTGTAGTTCCAGACCATGGGAATAAAACGGACTGTTTTATTACAACTGTACCTGTGGACTTCAGTAAAGTCAAATGGACTGAAGACGAGAAGGATGAGCAATCCAGGCTACAGAAACAGTTTCTGGGAAGTCTGTTACGGATTCCGGAAGTAAACAACGCATCCAGCACTGCAGCTGACGGTGAGGTGGAAATCCCCCCACACAGCGACACCGTGGAGGAAACCGGAGGAGGAAAGGGAACACAGCCACTAAAAACACCAAGTGGGAAGTCAGAACCTTTGTCTTCTGAAGGACAGTGTGAGCAGAGAAGAGAGGCAGAAACAGATTACAAAGATGAAGGTTTGAAGATAGCCTTTCGGTATTAATAAGTAGTAAATATCCAATTTCAATGTAAAAAAAACTTCACTGGGGTATGAAGTGAGGTATTCATGAAATCTTGTGAAGCCCGAAATAGACATTACTTTATATGCATTTGAGAGAAACGGGCAATTTTAGAATGTTGACTTCCCACTGACCATACTCTGTGATGATAGCCTTTCGTTATTACTAACGTTAATTGTTAGATATGTAGGGGTAGCCTTTCGTTATTACTAATGTTAATTGTTAGATATGTATGGGTAGCCTTTCGTTATTGCTAAAGTTAATTGTTAGATATGTAGGGGTAGCCTTTCGTTATTGCTAACGTTAATTTAAATTTAGATATGTATGGGTAGCCTTTCGTTATTGCTAACGTTAATTGTTAGATATGTAGGGGTAGCCTTTCGTTATTGCTAATGTTATTAATTGTTAGATATGTAGGGGTAGCCTTTCGTTATTACTAACGTTAATTGTTAGATGTGTATGGGTAGCCTTTCATTATTGCTAACGTTAATTTAAATTTAGATATGTATGGGTAGCCTTTCGTTATTGCTAACGTTAATTGTTAGATATGTATGGGTAGCCTTTCGTTATTGCTAACGTTATTAATTGTTAGATATGTAGGGGTAGCCTTTCGTTATTACTAACGTTAATTGTTAGATGTGTATGGGTAGCCTTTCATTATTGCTAACGTTAATTTAAATTTAGATATGTATGGGTAGCCTTTCGTTATTACTAACGTTAATTGTTAGATATGTATGGGTAGCCTTTCGTTATTGCTAACGTTAATTGTTAGATATGTAGGGGTAGCCTTTCGTTATTGCTAACGTTAATTGTTAGATATGTAGGGGTAGCCTTTCGTTATTGCTAACGTTAATTGTTAGATATGTATGGGTATGTTCATTTTCAGTAACTGTAGATCGATGTTGCTCCCGCTCAGTTTTTGTTGAATCTGTACTAGACAGAGATAGCTTGCAGTCTGCAGAATTATTTAGTCATGTTTACCACTAATTGATTAAATTTATTTGTAGATGAAAGTGCACATGTAAATGAGACCCCTGTAAAGGATTTGGATGTGGCAAACTTTTCCACTATGTGGGCAGCGTTAAGTGGAGAGGTGGATATGTCCAGGGCTCGCCATTTCTCTAACATGTCTACTCAGAGTGACAAGTCCAGCTACAGTGATCTGTCTGCTGTCATCTCTCCTGTCAATAGTGAAAGGGTAAGTCTGTGTTGTCCAAAAATTACCCATAAACATGTAGGTACACATTAGATCTATCTGTCTGCTATCATCTCTCCTGTCAATAATGAAAGGGTAAGATTGTGTTGTCCAAAATTACCCATAATCACGAGATCAGACACTGATAGAGTTTTAGATTATTTATCCGGATTTTGTTTTGATGTAAATTGACTTTTGTGCTAGGATTGATATACAATGAAGCCAAGGTGGAAATCCGGTTTTACTTCAGAGTTCTAGGTATCTGTTCTGGACACGGCAAAAGTTATTTGGAACGCAAGTAAACAATTGTGAGACTTCACGGTCACATCCTCAAACTCTAGAAAAAGCTTAATTAAAAGATCATTTTAGTATTTGAATAGCACGTCACCATGGTTCTGACAATTAGCTACATGAAAATCACATTTTGGTAAACCATTGCAATACGAGGGGTACCAAACTGCCGAGTGGACGCTTGTCAGGATGCAAATAATACCAGTAAATGCACCGAAAAACAAAAGAAAAAGATTTTAAAAAAAACCATGGATTATTTTATTAATCAATGCTTTTCACAACTAATCAGCATGTACTGGCACATGCAATTTCTACTAGTAGTGTGAGTATTGATTAATGAATACCTAATGAAACTTAATTAATCAACATATACTGAGACATGCAATTTCTATATGGGCATTTAACTTCTGGACTCATCAAATCTAGATAGGATTTGTCCAATTTTTGGGGTAATCAATCTTTTCAATAGCCGTAAGTCCTGTACATCTTGTAGAGCACCCTGTTGCTTAATATGTTGTCTTCGTTGTCTGACAACATCATGTTTCATGAGCAGTTTTAAATATTCACTTATTTTTTTCAAAAAGGGTATCGGTATCCCAGGAGAAAAAAGAAGTCTACGAACATCAGCTAGAAGGTTAGAATTGATCATTCTTAGTTTTTACCGATAAGTTTCATACAGAAAGATGAAATCAGCCCATGCATGAATGTAAACCATAGATAAGTTTTTATGCATCAAATGCTAAACAAGTCAAGAAAATCGTAAATGTTGCTCGTCTGTGATGTAACCTATTCAATGGTATATATGTAAATTGAAAATGTTGTGACTGTTTGGGAAATTTTGGTTGTTATTTAATTGTTGCTGCCTTGTACATGGGAAATTTTGGTTCTGTAGGGAAAGAGTGGAACACCCCAAGAACAGGAAGAGAAAAAGAGACTGCCAGTCCATCTCTAGAAAGCGTAGGCGTAGATGATGATGGTGTCGGCTTCCAGTGTTTACGAATATCACAGCACTAAACATTCACCAGTATAAATACTGTGCATGATGCGTATGCATAAAATTCGGAACAAAACGTTGTTACTTGTATATATTTTGGATAAAGTTATTGAACTGATCAGGTATGTTCGTTTATATCTGTAAAGTTTGTTGTAAATCAGCAATAATCCTAACTGTCTTAGATTGGGAATGGTCTTGGATTGCCAAATGATTGTGTAAAAACATACAATATTGAGAAGATAGAGAGTTTTGTTATTGATTTTGAGAAATTGGGAGTGTCTGAAAAGATGACAATTATACACTTTAATTATTTATTGTTCTAGTCTCTTGCTTTAAAGTCAGGGTTGCGTATTACATGTAGTAATTTAATCATTTCTAAGGTTTGTTATTCTTATATTGTAATGTGAAGTCCTATCAAGATTAATTTGTTAGAAAACTATATGGCACTGACTTACTGACTCTGGTGGTAAAGTTGACCTTTACCTTTTCATAAATTCAGATTTCTGTTTTATTCAGTTCGTTGTAAAGGTCTGCTATTAAATAAATAAAACATTCTGACCTTTTGCTTTATTGTTACTTTTATTGGGAGAACTTGCATTTTATTCCAAAAACCCTTAACATTAGTGTCATTTTATTGATTTCACCTCATTAGAAAAAGGACAGAAAATAGTAAAAATAGACTACTTTATAGGAGACATATTTCAAGCCATATAATATACATGTAATATCAACACTAGGAGCCTTCAGGCAGAATCCAGCCTCATGAAGTTGCATTCCCTTAACTTCAATTCCAGGATCTGCCCCCTCCTCTCTCTCTCTCTCTCTCTCTCTGTGATGACATATACTCTGTACCTTACACTAAAATTTTATCTAATTGCTGTTAAAACACCTTATGAAATATGGTTTCACCATCGAAAGATCGATGCAAACTCTGAAGTATTTTAATTGCAATTTATTGTGTGTGTGATTTATCCCGGAATGATAAAAAATGTACTTTTGCAAATAAGATACTCTTTAGAGTCCAAATTTTTATATCTTTTAATGATATATTTATTCGATATATCTCTTGACTTACTGACATGTTTTTAGCCGAGTTGCGTAGCGAATCTCGGCTTTTAAATTGGCGAAGGATGGGCGGGCAGGTGGGTGTTGTCCACAATTAGCTTGTTCGTCTCTAACTTTCATACTTTTTAGTGCATCTTTGTGAGACTTACATAACATGATCACATCCAAAAGAGGAAGGTTCCTATTTATTTAAAGGTCAAGGTCTCTTTTTCACTATACATGTATGCTGTAGATTTGAGCTTGTTTAACTTTTATACATGTACTTGCTGGTGCATTTTTATCAGACTTTAAAACGTGATGACATTCAAGATTCATATTGCTTTTGAAATCCAAAGGCCAAGGTCATTATCACACTAAATACCTATTGCGGTCAAAGCTTCATACTTATAAACTATATTAAATTACGTGCATGTTTTTACTTCGTGAATGCAAGCGTGAATAATTTTCCAAACTGCAACTCAGCCATAGGCATCGTTGATGCGTTTTAGCGATTTTTGAAGATTTTATCCGTAGATTTAAAAGATACTTTAAGAGATAACGTTTTCAATTTTCATAACTTTTTTTTTTTTTTTTAAATTAGAACGTTTAAATATCTGAATCCTTTGCATGCTTTATTAGATATTCATATCATGCACCAAATCACGGTGAAATTTGGACTCGAGAATCTCTTATTTGCAAACAAAACACCTTTTTTTTTATCCTTCCGTGAAAAATAAAAAAAAAAAAAAATTATTAGAAAATATTTGAGAGCCTGTATCACTCTTGATGGTCAAATCAAACTTCATAAGAGGTGTTTTAACGAGCCATTAAATAAAAATTTAGTGTAATGAGCTACCTTAATAGGATGGTTTTTTAAGGTTTTTTTTTTTTTTTTTTTTTTTTGGGTAACAGCAACCGCTGCTGTCCAAGAAGGTTCCAAAGTTTACAAATATTTTCATTGTATAAATCTTTTTAAGAAAGGGATCTGATTTTAGTCAGATTGTTCTTTGTAAACAGGTGGGGCTCACAATGGTCCTATTTTGTGTTTGATTACTGGTATATAAAAAAGTGAAAATTGCCATTAGATAGAAGATCCCTGTACTGTGAAATGGAAATAAAAAATCACTTTGTTGCAACAAATCTATTCCACCATGACTCTAGCAAAAGGATTTTAGAAAATTATTTCAATATTTTGTTGCAGTTGTGGACTGTTGTCGAGGTGAGCGAAGTGGCCTCTGGGCCTCTCGTTTATTATTTGTTATACTCGTGTGACCGATTAGGCGTATCCTGGGGGTTTTATTTCAAGGTATCTAGACCATGCGATTTATTGCGTATGCAAGACAGTGGTTCGTTTAACAAACTGATAGAATCTTCGATAAATTTAGTTTTAGATCTCAGTAATAAATGAAGAATATAACTCACAGATTGTCTGCCACACGTTAACCCACGGTAAGATTTGAGGTCATGACTCGCAGATTGGCGGTCACACGTTAACCCACTGTAAGATTTGAACTCGTGGCTCACAGATTGGTGGTCGCACGTTAACCCACTGTTAAGATTCGAACTCATGACCCACAGATTGGCGGCCGCACGTTAACCCAAAGCTGTCCGGAGAACAATGGAATTTAAAAGGACTGTAAACATGTTACTAATATTTATTTTTCCATTTTTGATTCGAAAGAAAGTAGACCATTATGACGATATGTTATTCATTCTTAAAAAATACATTGACGAAGTATCGTATTATACAAGTAATTTAAATGGCAGAGAGAGATGCAAGTATATACCCCCCCCCCCCACACACACACACACACATGAAATGGCTGGGATATTTCCATCATTACGTCACAACCCAGTTTCCGTTGACGGACTTAATAAATGCAACACTGGGTAATTTTTGTCTTATCTTTTGTTTCATTGATATGAAACGTGTCATTCTTCTGGAATATAATCTTTGAGAAATGAAATATATCTATCATTTTAAATTGTCATTGATATTCATTGGGAAGCTAAAAATGAGGTCAAAAGCAATAGGGGTGGGTAAAAATTCTGCTTTGGTTCACTAATATCGGATATTTCTACCACCAGCGTTTATGACAGTCCATGGATTGAAGAATGGTACGAATGGTTCTTTGAGGAATATTACCAGTTCTCATGAATCGGCTACGCACACGTCTACCAAGCATTAATAAAATTGGATTGTGCGAGCGCGCATTGTCCTGCTGAAAACCAATGTGTTGCATTGGTAACAAAATTTGGTATGTAGGCCTCGATATATATGGAGCGCCAAATTAACATAAATGCAAATAAATCAGTAAAAATATCTTTAATCATTTGAAGATAACACCAAACCAGTACTAGTTATTGCACGCTATAATTAATTTGATAATTAATTTGATGATACATGTATCTTCAAATGATTAAGGAAATTTTAATTGCGCATTTATTCAAATGATGAGATCAATGTTTCATTTGATGCACGGGGCTTCATGATGTACCTCGTCTTGTTTGTTTCACGTTTGGTTTCTGTGTGTGTGATGTGGCTGCTTTTTGATGCGCCACCTTTTATGGTATAACGTACTTATTATAACTTTTAGGTTTTTGTTGTGTGACTGGGAGGTCGTGAAATGTATGTCTCATACATATGTACAAGTATTTTGTCGGGACGTCATGAATATTTTACTGTAACTAATTTAAGGTATCCGATCCATAAAAACACCCCACCCCCCAATAATTAATTGTTATGTAATACAAAACATGGTATCAAATGAAAGATAATTAACATACACAGTGATTCAACAGAATTTTCAAAATTGACAACACACACACACACACACACACACACACACACACACACACACATATATATATATATATATATATGGAAGGTCATGTATATATATAAATATGAATTATCTGTTATAGAGATTAGCATTAATCCCTGAGAAAACACATATAAAGTTAATACGTGTCAATGGACATCGCCGATTTTGTAAAGTGAATTTCAAACAATCCGCTAAAATTCTTGGGAGAACGACATTGCATCACAGTTTTCATGATAAATGTATGCAATTTAAACTTCTGCATTATCTGCATGCGATTTAAAAGAGACAGTGAAATAAACGAATACCCGACACGCCGGGTAAGGCTTATTGCGTTTTTTGTTGACATAATGAGATTAAATTTCTTAAGATAGTTGATTAAAAAGTGAAAGGTGAAGGCGTGTTTAAATGATTCTGATCAAGTTTACTGTGAGTAAACATCACTATTCCTTAATTCCAACACCGCATTGACGACGGGCCTTCGTTGTTTGCATAGATGACCCCTTGAAAAGAAAGGGGCCGCTGGAAGGGAGGAGAGGCGTTGGTAATGATGAGGACATTCAAAGCACAGATTCCTTGTTATATATACTTCTCTGAATTTGAACGGTACAACTTACAAAACAAATAATTTTGAAGAAATTCTGAAGATTATTGCGTATAGTCAAATAAGACATCGCTCCTGATTTTACAAGAGGGAAGGTCAATATTGGTAGAGGAACCGATTCCTTAAAGAAGTGTATTCTGATCTGTGTCTCGGGGTTTGTCGGTGGGGGTTGGTTAGCTGACACCAGAGGAAGTTTCACTGTTAGATAAGTGCATGTAAGTATTCCAAAACCCGCTGTATATTATATGTTAGTTCATCTGCATTGCTGAAGAAACTGGTAAACTGTAAATATTTCTCATAGTTAGATTAATGTTTATGGTCTGAGCGAATTATCGTTCATCATTAGCGATCTTCTGATTTATTGATGAGAAAAAACTCCAGTTTTCTCCAGCCGGCCTGTTCTTGGTTAATATTCATCAATTATTTAGTATGTACGAGTCTATCATCTGGAAGTAGCGAGGACCGCTAGTTAAATGAACGATGTGTGTGTTGTATTTGTATTAGGAGGAAAATGATGAAGGTGAGAGCATGTGTGTATTATTTTATATCGTCATACCCCGCCCCAAGCATTGTCTTTGTCGGTATCAAAGTAACATGTTGAGAATGCAAGAGAGGGGAGGGGAGGGGGGGGGGGCAGTGGCGGATCCAGAGGGGAGAGTTCCGGGGGTTGGAACTCTACCTCCTTTCGTCAGAAAATTTTGCTAAAAAAGATAAAAATAACGTATTTTGAGGGTGGACCCCCCCCCCCCCCCCCATTTGAAAACCAAAATTAATGATAGAACCACCTCTTTTAAAACTTCCTGGATTCGTCCCTCGGGGGGGGGGGGGGGGGGGGGGGGGGGGTGTAAGATTGTAATGGGTAGTTAGGTATGAAAATTTTAAATTCAGTTAATATAACTGTTGAGCATTTTGAAAACATATACTTCGTATGTATTTTGATTTGAATTAGTCTAATTAAGATATATGTGTGTATTTCCATGAACGTGAATTTTACCGTGAGCTTTAGAGCCACTTGTACATGTATGTATACATGTACATATCTCACACCTATTTAAGAAAAACGCTCTTTAACAATTTCGGCCTCGAGCTGCCATTGGTAATCAAAATCCAATAACAGATTTAATTTATAAATAAAACTTTAATGGTAAACCATTCACTCTTCTCATTATTTTGGTTGCAATCTTCAAGATTTGAAAAATAGAAAATAAATCCTAACGTATATGTCGTGGGCTTACAGTGTTAAAATAATATTGGAAAGATTAACGAGAGATAAATAAACCTTTGTTGACTAAGACAGTAAGAACAATTATATTTGGAATCGTTTGGGTCGTTGGTTTCATTGTTTCCAACGAAAATTGAGTCTTGTAGCAGGTAGTCATTTGTGTGTTTGTGTAGAATTACCTAACGACCACACGATCAGAGATAGCATAGCTTTTCACGGCGTGGAGCATGCAAAGTATGGGGGACTTATCGGTTACAAACTAGCAATATCAGAAGTCTGTTTCCTTCGGAATTTCCTTAGATGTGTTTTCATGGAAGTTTATTTTGGAATTAGAACCTTTGTAAACGTTTTTTGGAAATGACTTCATTTGATGAACTTAAATTGAACAAAATTCGTGTACAATTGCCGGAGGTGAATTTCCATTCCGGCAACAAACGTTCTTCTTTACACGCTCTCCGCTCTGAGAGAGAGCGTGGAAATAACCACAGTTCTGTGAAGATTGGCTCCGAAATATCATCAAAAGAATCCCTAATTAGACCATACTCCCATCATGTCCGGTGGGGGAAGAGCCCTTCACCTCTGTCCTACAGGACCCAGGCCCCCCGACCGGACACCCACAGCGGTTCGCGACTGACCGCCAGAAACTTGGTTCATCACAGGAAAAGTACAGGGAGTGCAAAAAGGGTGCATTTTAAGCATCAACATTATGGAGATTTATATTCGAGAACCCCTAGCCCTTGTAGCACTTTGGATGAGTTTGAAGGTAAATCTCGAGATGTTGTGTGAGTTTGAAATAAGTTTTACCATTATCTAAAGCTAGCATTTTTAAATTTTTGAATGTAGAAATTGAAAGGAATTTGTAGATATGCTAAATGTCGATCAATCAATGCCCATTAGAAGAAAATTCCAGTCGATTTCCGTTGCTCATCTGGTTTTAGTAGCGAATTTGTCCGTTTTGACATAACTCGATTGAAGCTGTCATCTCTTGCAAAGCTTATAATCTCAGCAAATACAAGACATTGATTTCTGATATTGATAGCAGGGAAAACGGGCCAAAATGTCTGCCCCCCTCCTGTCTAAGCCTACCCTTATACCCGAGTTTACTCCGACAAGGAATTAATGCTGTGAAGTTTTGTGTAAATGGAAAAAGCTTTGATTACATGAGGAATCACGAAAACCAATAGGGCACCTGCTGTTAATTGAAGTTTTATCTAATTTTTTTCTTTACACATGGAGGATGTAGTTTAATCTGTCAACATAATGGTAATTTATCATAAATCTTTTCAGGTTAAACTGATAAAAGATTTCGAAACATTTATGTATATTTTCAACATTAAACACTTTTAATATGAAGTCTATTTGAACTTTGTCGTAACTGAAGATGTCATGTTCGTTGATTTCTTACAAGATATCCTTGATTTTGAAAAATAATATTGCATGACGGTACCGAGTACTTCAAAAGAAAGTTTTCGGGGCACAATTTTTACTACATTGAATGTGACACATCTTAAACGCCAATATATCAATAAGAATTCTGACGACATTAGTGTAATTTTGCGTACAGAACGAGAATAATATTAATTTGATAAGGGTAGTAGAATTTACTAATTTCTCTTACAGAAGTGATATCAAATATGATTAAGATGTTTTTCTTTGTTAAATCTGACATGAAAATCTGATCCCTGTCAGCTCCTTTGTATGAAGACGATATTTAAACTGACGACGATATTACCCGCGATTTTTACCTCGCACTAATTACCAAGTATTAACAGATCTTGACAATTGTAGGTTTTAAATTTCCCCTTAATCAAGGCAAACACGTTCTACTAAAGAATATATTTAACAGAAAAGAAAAAACATACACCGGGTGTGCGTTTCCATTCTCATTTTCCTTTCTTTGGACAAAGTATTATATTCATTTGTCAATATTGATTTTGTTTCAAAAAGTCTTTTTAAAATCACACCGTTGAGTTTTTTTTTTATTCCTCTAATAATTTTACAATTAGCTGAAGAGCAATTGATATTTGAAAGAAATTTTAAGTTACTCTTGAAACATTTCAATGGGGGTGTAGCTAAGCTGCCTCTGTGACATATGTTTGAGGGGAAAATAACTGCAATGTAGTTAACGAAACGACTGAACGACTAGAAATGACGGAAATATCGGACGACGGATTTCTGAACAAATGGAGGAGGTGGAAGGTGCATTCAAACAAACAATGTAACTATTTTTGATTATTTAAGTTTGTAATCTCGCGGCTTGTTTATAATTGCTGACACATTTGACTTTACATACATAGTATGTCTTGCTACGGATCTAAAATGTTTGGTGATTTTTAAGTTAACTGAGAAAACTCAGGTGAACTATGGTCAGCGTCCCTCGTCGTACGTTCACAGTTGAACATTTTTAGTTTCTTGTTGATAACTATCATTTCAATTCTTTTCAAATTTGGTATGAAGCATTTTTGGGACACGGGGGACATGAATTGTAAAGTTCAGGGGCGCGTTTAACAAAAGAACTTACGACTTACGACCAAGTTTACATACTGAAATTTTCTAGTTTATTTTAAGATCATTCACTCCAAATGCAATATATATTTTTTTTAAATATTGAAAACTAAGCCTCAGAAAAGTTTTACTTCATTCACTCAAAGTAATAACAGTGTAATACAATTTAAGACTTGCGACTTCGTCGTAAGTTGTTTTGTAAAACTCTTACATCCCTTGAGTCTCAGGGGAGGTGCAAAAGTGCCAAAAAAAAACTAACCAATTTTCAAATATCTTCTCTAAAATCGCGTATGTGTAAGAAACACTAAATGCACAGTGATGTAGAGCAGGAATGCTTCTAACACATTTGTAAATTTCACGATCCCCGGGATAGGGGTTTTGACCCCAGGGCGGGGCAAAACTTAGTACATTGTATATAGTGTTTATGATTAAAATATTTAATAGCCTCCTCGATACTAAAGCGAAACTAACTGGGTATTGAGAAAAATGAGTAGGTAGTCCATTATCAACATTGTAAATTTCATGATCCCAGGGATAGGGGTTTGGTATATGCTAACTATTGAACATTTTCAACTTTCTGATAATTACATGTACCATTCCCTTTTCTTAAAATTTGGTATGAAGCATCTTTGGGACAAGGGTAACATAAGTTGTAAATTTCAGGGCTTCTGCACCCCCGGGGCCTTTAAGACTTAGGGGTTGAGTAGAAATTACCAAATGTTGACCATTATTCAAATGTCTTCTTTACAACTGCATATCTGTAAGAAAACCTATATGAATAAACACATGTAGAGTAGGGAGACCACTACCAATATTGGAAATTTCATGATCCCCGGGGTAGGGGTTCTGACTCCAGGCTGGTGCCAGTATGCGTAAAACATCTGAATATCATCTTTAATGCTACGGATATCAAGTTGAAACTAGATACCGGTAGATATTTAGATGGAATAAGTAGTCCTTTACTGAAATTGTAAATTTCACGATCCCAGGGGTAGGGGTTTGGCTTCAGGGTGGTGCCAACATTATTACAGTGTTTATCGTCTTCATCATGAGAAAAACATCTTTAAATTTGTTGATACGGTATAAAAACTTATTGCACATTTAAGAAAAGAATGTACCAAAATCGGTGAATTTCGCAACGAACTCCAGGGATTTGATTCTAAGACTTGTTTAACTTGGTCATATCGTGTTAATGTTATATATCATATCATGTAAAGTCTTTCATCAGTATAGGTACTTCGGGCATTTCAGTTTTAAGAACACATCTTGTTTTATACTGTTGCTGAATATTAAGTTTGATCTTAGGTATATTATTTTCTAGATTTTAGAGATTTCATAGCCCTTGGGTCTTTTGATACTTTCAGGTGACCGATAAGGCCCGTCAATCTCTTGTTGTTTGTTTTAATTTACCTTTTTAAGCAAAAGTGACAGTTTGACAGAAGTGGGGCGGTCCGACTCCGGGAACCCCCTCTTGCTCTGTGTGACAAATCAATAGATCAATAAATCAATAGATGAATTCCACTGTATTCAGAATTAACACTTTATACGTATATATATATTGCAGTGATATTTTATAATAAAAATAAAAAAGCATGGTATTTGAGTCTGCTCTTAAACTTGAAGGCTTTCAGACTGAAAGTCGCAGTTCTAAAATTCAATGACATACAAAATGACATATGAATAAGTCTTCTGTATTAAAGAGATCAAACCATACAAATTTCTTAAAATGTCTATAGATTAATATTCTGAACCCATGGTGTTTTTTTTTTAAAGAATAGAATTATGAAAATGTCTTGAGTATCGCGTGGTAAAATGAAAGTTATTAACATGGAATTGATATATATATATATACATATATACCAACGTCATTTTGATCTCTAATTTTAAAATTCCTTCAGAATATGCGAAGGGACATGTAATTTTAAAATAGTTCTCATTAAAGAATCTACGTTAGATATAGCAAGTCAGTCAAAATATACGCACACTGTCGGTATAAGGAGAGACTTGAGCCGTTGACTGTCCCCTAGAAATCGTTTGAGTAAATATTTAAAATGACACAAACTAAAGAAGTTTTGAGTGTGGTGCTTGATATCATGATTTATAATACGGGGTTTATAGCGATGGCCGGGTTTTTTGTTTACGGACTTGAATTAAAATCAGTAAAGGTCTAAGATAACTTTATTCAACAAAAGTTCAGAGAGAGAGAGAGAGAGAGAGAGAGAGAGAGAGAGAGACATGCTATAGCGTATCGTTGCCATTTAATTTTGTAATCAAAGGTGAAAATACTGTAATTTCTGCTTTATTGCCTAATCTTACGATTCAGTAAATATATGTTGAAAGAAACATATTTTATATTTTAAGTGGATGTTGATTTATAAATTCAAATTTACGTTTAGTGCAGACAGCGTCACATCAGTGCTATCTTGAAATTTGCACTTTGATTGTCTACATTTAATTGACTTAAATTACTTTAGCAGTCACGACGAGAACTAAATGAGACTATAAACATGCAGTCACGCGAGAACTAAATGAGACTATAAACATGGTCTAAGTGGGGTATCAAAAACATCAGCAAATCAGATCCGGAACTTTTATCTTCTGGAAGCATTTTAGTTGCACGTCGCAAAGTTATTATTTTTACGGATTATTAAATATATTTTTGTCAGCGCAAATCTTTCATTCCCTGGATGAGAAGTCAATGATTGAGTTTGACTTTATAATACTCTGTCTTGATAGTCTACTTCTATTCCGAATTGTGTATGCAAGTGCATTTACGAGATCGAAGGGGTCTATAAATCACAATGGACGAACGATGCAGTCAAAAAGTACACATATCAAGTAGACGGGGTTTCTTAACAATTTGATTTCAATTACCTTGAAGTGTCTAAAAGTTGCGTTTTTAATATAGACGTCACCCAAAGGCGACTTGTACTTGGAGATAAAGGGGTGGGAGCTGTGTAATATAGCTAACAACCTAACTGTCTTTGGAAAGAAATTGCTTATTTTTCTCTTTCGGTTGTGAATACCAACAACACGATGGATTTTGATGAAAGTCGTCGAACAAGTAAAGTTAAGTTTGATTTGCGCCGTGAGACTCTTATGTTTCTCAAAGACAGAAATCAAACGGCTGCTAAATTTGGAAAACAGAACCCAGATAGAAGATACAGTGCAGTCAATACGAGTCCGGATCCGAAATCATGTGATGGCCGTAGACACAGCGAAATATTCCACAAGAAACGCAGACCTAGCGAAGTTCTCAAAGACCCGTCGCCTCCAAACCACCATGTTTTAACGAGTCATCAGAGTAATTGTCTCGAACACGATCGCCGATTACAGACGATGCTAAAAGACAGACGATATAGCAGCGAAAAGATATACGTCTTGGACGTCGTGTCGTTTGGCAAAAGTTTGCGGACGAAGTCAGTCATGGCGGTAGTCTCTCTTCAGAAACACGGTAATGTTACAGCTGTGTTCTATAATAAGTATGGTATCCTGTCTCCTTCAGCAAACCGCGCCAGATTCCAGGCTACTTCCGGTCCAAAGAGATTCTCGGAAGGAGATGTTCAGGAGGCACAGCATCTTCATATACCTGGATTAGCAGGTCCACGGGGTCACAACAAGTTCAAGAATGTGGCCAGCGCAGCAGTATTTAGGTAGGTATCTACTCAAATTGAAAAAGTGAAAGTTTTTCCGATTCCTGACCTGCAGATCTATAGCGCGAGAATCTTTGCATCGGTAACGAAGCGAATTCGGAATTCTACGGTGATGTACACGGACAACCTTTAGATTAATTACTTCTTTGTTCGGAAGAATGAACTTTTCGTTCTGACAAATTAGTTCTTTGTTCAGAAAAATCAATTTTTCGTTCGAACGAAAAACTAATTTTTCTCCCAACAAAGAACTAAATCCCCTAAACTATAGGATGTCTTTTCCACGTGGTTCTTAGTGGTACCTCGCCGTAAAATTCATAAAGTTTTACAAGAGAAAAATTTGATAGAGAGTATTTGTGTTCCTACTGGAGTACATGTTCCATATTCAGTTAATTATTCCACATAGAAAAAATGCAATGTTTCCATTTATAATCTTTATCTTCATTACACAGAGATACATCCCATTTGCTAAGGTAACTCGTTCACCAGCAATATATGTTTGATTTGAGATACACATATCGTACTCTGCTTGTAGATTTTATTGGTAGTCATTGGGAGAGGGGCCGGGTGAATGTGGGTTTCAATCTTGCGTGCCAGAATTAGGAATTGCTCATAAACTTTTATTTACTCCACAATGCCAGTGGAAAATCAATAGTAACTTTCTGTAAGTTTGAATATTTGAGTATACTTTGATATAAGTATTTAAAAGATTTTATATATAAATTTGAACTTCGGTATCTCACACAATGATATCGATATTTCCAATTCCAAGGGTATGTCGAAGTGAGATGTCCCAACTATATTTTGTGTTTTAATCTCAGTATTTCGAACTCTCGGATATCTTGAAATTTTTCTCGGGCCCATCGATTTCGAGATAACGAGGTTTGGTTGATATTTTAGAATAACGGCTTCGAGGTAACAAAGTTTGGTTGATATTTTAGAATAACGGCTTCATGCTTTATGCTAGTGTAAGATATCACAATTTCATGCCTTCACGTGTTTTCAAACTTTGAACATCCATTGAATTAGGCGTACTTTACATAGAGCAAATAGGCGTACTATACATATAGAAATAGGCGTACTATACATATAGAAATAGGCGTACTATACATATAGAAATAGGCGTACTATACATATAGAAATAGGCGTACTATACATATAGAAATAGGCGTACTATACATATA
This sequence comes from Ostrea edulis, assembly GCF_947568905.1. Classification (NCBI taxonomy): domain Eukaryota; kingdom Metazoa; phylum Mollusca; class Bivalvia; order Ostreida; family Ostreidae; genus Ostrea; species Ostrea edulis. The sequence continues at coordinate 2,252,181 of NC_079170.1, forward strand.
GAAATAGGCGTACTATACATATAGAATTAGTCGTACTTTACATATAGAAATAGGCGTACTATACATATAGAATTAGTCGTACTTTACATATAGAAATAGGCGTACTATACATATAGAATTAGTCGTACTTTACATATAGAAATAGGCGTACTATACATATAGAATTAGTCGTACTTTACATATAGAAATAGGCGTACTATACATATAACAAATAGGCGTACTATACATATAGAATTAGGCGTACTATACATATAGAAATAGGCGTACTATACATATAGAAATAGGCGTACTATACATATAGAATTAGGCGTACTTTACATATAGAAATAGGCGTACTATACATATAACAAATAGGCGTACTATACATATAGCAAATAGGCGTACTATACATATAACAAATAGGCGTACTATACATATAGAAATAGGCGTACTATACATATAACAAATAGGCGTACTATACATATAGAAATAGGCGTACTATACATATAACAAATAGGCGTACTATACATATAGAAATAGGCGTACTATACATATAACAAATAGGCGTACTATACATATAGAAATAGGCGTACTATACATATAGAATTAGGCGTACTTTAAATATAGAAATAGGCGTACTATACATATAGAAATAGGCGTACTATACATATAGAATTAGGCGTACTTTAAATATAGAAATAGGCGTACTATACATATAGAAATAGGCGTACTATACATATAACAAATAGGCGTACTATACATAGAGCAAATTGTTCACATCTGTATCGCGTGAGGAATACATGGTTATCATAACAGTTGGTAAAGATATTGAAGGGAACAACATAAGAAATGTAGATACAATGCTTAGGTTTTTTATTTGTACATTAGTTCTCTGCATTCATTTTCATTCGCGCTTACAATTACATTGTGTACCTTCTGCATCCACAACAACAACAACAACAAATTAAAACAATGAAGGTAATTTTTAAGGAACTACAGTGGAGCCTCGTTAATCTGGACACTTTGGTTCCCAGCAAATTCGTCCGGATAAATGAAGCGTCCGGATAATTGAATCGCATATTTTCTATCATTACATAAGTAACCAATCTGCTTACTTTATTGATGCGTAATGAATTAAACGCATTCTATCATTGGATTTAACCATTTGCATTAGTAAATAGATTATAATAATGTTAACATTTACATGCATTTCAAAGCATTAAAATTGAAATATACGTGTGCAGTGTATTTGTCCATGTTTACATTTTACATGTATATTAGCACTACAAATAAATATCATATCATTACGGCATGATGTTTAATTTATTAATACTATAAGACTATTGACCAAGACTATAAAATAATATGCTACAAATTTATTCACAAAATTCAACAATGTCTCGATCAGCATGTGCTATCTAACTGACATATCATCACACACCACCTGGTGTTGACAGGATACAGATAATCGCATCTATTAGACAGTTTGGCTTGTTTTCTTTATAATTTACGTCTTGCTAAAATTGACCGACACAGACCTTCCCTCAACAAAATTATCGTCCGGATTAACGGTACAATTTTCAATGCATTTTAACGTTTTGTAGTAATTAATGACCGCGAATTTCCGGATTAATGATGCAAAATAACGTATAAATATTCCATTCCCTAGAAAAATCGTCCGGAAGATGAAGCGTCCGGATTAATGGCGTCCGGATTACCGAGGCTCCATTGTAAATAATGCATTAAAATTCCCATTCATATGTACGTACATTGTACAATTGTATTAATTTTTTTAACAAACTACTTGTAAATTATATTATCATACAGTATTCATTTGTCAAACACGTTGGACTTGTTATGAAATACATTTTCACATATTATTTTACATTTCTATACTTTTTAAAAGTGTTCTTCCGTTTTTGTCTCAAATCTGGCTTATTAAGACAATCTAATAAAATAATTTTTTCTTCAATAAAATTTATATAGCGAGAGATTAAGAGGCAGAAGAATATCCGAAATTGACGACAAACTGACCATGGATGTCAGAGGTCAAGGTCGCCGTGGGACTGTCCATGGCAACCAACTTTATGTCCTTAGTGACGGGAAAGTATCCCGTAGGATTGATGAACCTATTTCAAAACAACGACTGAGCACACTTCTAGCAAACACACTCAGAGCAAAAGAAGAGGAGAAGAGGGTAAATAATTCCATTCATAAACCAGAATACACACTCCAAACACGCCATTCCAAACACGCCGTGTGGAGAATCTGATATAATCGGAAAGGAGCTTACACCACTACCATTAAGTTCATTTGAATATATATTTCTAAATGAACATTTTTCTAAGCTTTTTTTCACTCGGTCTGTGTTTTGCAGAAAATGTTGAGGAAACTGCAGACTGTTGGAAGAGTTGTCGGTCGTGTCTGTGCTCTGCAGAGGATCGTCATGCAAAGGAAGTATGTAGCTTTGTCCTTAATGCGTGTTATTACGTCATCAGTTTCGTACTGTCTTACTCCACTTCAAAATTAGAGACAAGTTTCATCACCATTCCTCAAGTTGTTTAAATCGCATGTTTGAAAATGAATCTGGGCATTTTTTGTCATTTGGTGGTTTATATATCTGATGACTATCCAGCTCTCAGAATGATGGTGATTGTAAAGTTTGTGAATTTAAACCAGAAAACTACAAACGATTCTACTGATTGAAATTTATGTCGAACATGATGTTTCTTCAACTGTTACTCTAAACCATCGTATTTCTTTGTTCTAAATGAGTGCTGTGATTATGACGATGGTTTTTGTAAAATTTTGCGATCGTAATCTTTAATGAGGATCTAACAGGGTGATATAAATGTTCTCCAGTGCTGACGACACCGTGTACCAGTCCCAGCTTAAGGACATCGGCAGTTCTCCCGTGAACGAGAAGAACACGTATGGCGCTAACAGGATCGACGTGTCCTATTTCAAGGCCAACCGCCAGGTACGTAAAGTTATAAATGTAAACCGCCAGGTATGTAAAGTTATAAATGTAAACCGCCAGGTACGTAAAGTTATACACGTAAACCGCCAGGTACATAAAGTTATACACGTAAACCACCAGGTACGTAAAGTTATAAATGTAAAACGCCAGGTACGTAAAGTTATACATGTAAACTGTCAGGTACGTAAAGTTATACATGTAAACCGCCAGGTATGTAAAGTTATACACGTAAACTGTCAGGTACGTAAAGTTATAAATGTAAACTGTCAGGTACATAAAGTTATACATGTAAACTGTCAGGTACGTAAAGTTATACACGTAAACTGTCAGGTACGTAAAGTTATACATGTAAACTGTCAGGTACGTAAAGTTATACATGTAAACTGTCAGGTACATAAAGTTATAAATGTAAACTGTCAGGTACGTAAAGTTATACATGTAAACTGTCAGGTATACATAGAGTTATACATGTAAACTGTCAGGTACGTAAAGTTATACACGTAAACTGTCAGGTACGTAAAGTTATACACGTAAACTGTCAGGTATGTAAAGTTATAAATGTAAACTGTCAGGTACGTAAAGTTATAAATGTAAACTGTCAGGTACGTAAAGTTATACATGTAAACTGTCAGGTACGTAAAGTTATACATGTAAACTGTCAGGTACATAAAGTTATACATGTAAACTGTCAGGTACGTAAAGTTATACATGTAAACTGTCAGGTACGTAAAGTTATACATGTAAACTGTCAGGTACATAAAGTTATACATGTAAACTGTCAGGTACGTAAAGTTATACACGTAAACTGTCAGGTACGTAAAGTTATACACGTAAACTGTCAGGTATGTAAAGTTATAAATGTAAACTGTCAGGTACGTAAAGTTATAAATGTAAACTCTCAGGTAAGTAAAGTTATACATATAAACCGTAAGGTTCGTAAAGTTATCCACGTAGGTTATGGTATGTTTAATCTCCAATGTGTCAGGTACATAAGGTTAAAAATTACAGCATTTTCATACTCTAACCATCCAGGTATGTAAAGTTAAAGGAGCATGCTCTAAACCTCCATGCACGCAAGGTCAAACGTTATGACCTTCTTATACTCTAAATCGCCAGGTACGTAAGGTTGAAGGTTACAATGTGTTCAGCTAAACCACTAGATATGTAAGTCTAATACGCAAGTTCCGAGTTACCCAAAAGTTATTTCCCTTTGTCGAACTCTTTCGCATTTTATGACGTATGGTGGGTACACAATGTATACATTATATCGTAGATTGGCATTGTACATAACGATTACGTACGGTTAATGTAATAAAAGCGTAACTTTTCTTTATATCAATCACTGGTATGCATACTAGTATTCTGGCCATATCAAGCATAATTTGTTTGAATAAGATCATCAAAATGGCTACTGAATCATTATTCGTTTTCTCTTCTACATGAGTGACGCTTTTATCAAAGAAAGATGGCAATTAACAATATTTGTTTGAGCCATTTTGTTATCCAATACTCATAAACTCACTAAAGTTGCCTTTTCCCTGAGATAGGATGGTCTCAGAAACTCTGGATATCAACTTTTAAGAAATAATACAACGATAGTAATTAGCAAATGTACCCACTGTCATCATATTTTACGTCATAATTTACGGAAGAGTTCGACAAAGGGAAATAACTCTTGGGGAACTCGGAACTTCCGTATTAAACGCAGTGTATTTATACTCTATACTGCCAGGTATATAAGATTAAAAGTTATAATAATCCTACACTTAGTAATTCAAACAATATTTCATTAACTTAAGATGCGGATGTCACAGCGGGGATTACAGATTCTGTCTAGACCTCCGGAGCAGCGGACTCGTGATGACATTCGATACGTGAGTTATGTCTGAGGATCAATGTTGTGTGTAAACCAATTAAAGAATATCAGCTCCTGATACCGTAGTATTTGATAGCTTTTCTTTAAAATGAAAAATATTGGCATAACTTTTAATAAGCATTACATTTACGATTCATCTTATAAACAGTTTTAAGGAGGAATGCTACACCAGAGAAATTTGATATTATTGAACAGTGGAAGATAAGTAAAACAAAACAAAATGCAGTTTTCGTAGAGAGCAATCTTGCAAAAAATGTTTTGAAAAACCCTGCTGGACTCGAATCCGCGATGTACAGTTCTGTAGTTAACCTACTGAGCTACTTATCTAGGCAATGATTTTTTTAAATGAAGAGACAGATATTGCTGATATCTATATTTCCATCTATGTTTGAAAAGGAAGTTGGCCAATACGGCGATGTAGAGTACCTCCTTAACACATTATCGACCATGAGAAGAAAATGGTGTAACACTTTTATGCTGATATCAAAGGAATGATTTATTAATGTCCTGTTCAGTAATCATCTTGTTCTTTTTTATACAGGCAACCAATGCTCTCCGGAACGTAAAATACATCGCGGAATTTCCCCTGAGAATACAGGAGGCTTTGGCACGCGTTGGTTTCGTGGAGTGCTATGAGGCTAAACGCTTCATTGTGAAGGAGGGCGGGGCACCAGACAACGCTTATATTGTCCTATATGGTTCCAGTATGTTCTTGTCATTATTAGTCTTGTTTATCATACATATGTAGGTTTAATTTTAAGGTAGTTGTGCTGTTTAGTTATGGTCTGATATTACATGTTATAACGATCTAGTTCGTCAATACAACCTCGCATTGGGTTAAATGCCGTCTGACGTGTTTCATACCGATTGTTAAGCCGTTCTTGGCACACTGATTTTGACTACGGATAACTCCGTTTACCTGATCAGGATATAGGGCTCACGGCAGGTGTGGCCGGTCAACAGGGGATGCTTACTCGTTCTAGGCACCTGATGCCACCTCTGGTATATTCAGGGGTCCGTGTTTGCCCAACTATCTATTTTGTATTGCTTATAGTAGTTATGAGATTGATCACTGTTCGTTATCTTCACCTTTATAGGAGTTATGAGATTGATCACTGTTCGTTATCTTCACCTTTATAGGAGTTATGAGATTGATCACTGTTCGTTTTCTTCACCTTTATAGGAGTTATGAGATTGATCACTGTTCGTTTTCTTCACCTTTATAGGAGTTATGAGATTGATCACTGTTCGTTATCTTCACCTTTATAGGAGTTATGAGATTGATCACTGTTCGTTTTCTCCACCTTTATAGGAGTTATGAGATTGATCACTGTTCGTTATCTTCATCTTTATAGGAGTTATGAGATTGATCACTGTTCGTTATCTTCACCTTTATAGGAGTTATGAGATTGATCACTGTTCGTTTTCTCCACCTTTATAGGAGTTATGAGATTGATCACTGTTCGTTTTCTCCACCTTTATAGGAGTTATGAGATTGATCACTGTTCGTTTTCTCCACCTTTATAGGAGTTATGAGATTGATCACTGTTCGTTTTCTTCACCTTTATAGGAGTTATGAGATTGATCACTGTTCGTTTTCTCCACCTTTATAGGAGTTATGAGATTGATCACTGTTCGTTTTCTTCACCTTTATAGGAGTTATGAGATTGATCACTGTTCGTTTTCTCCACCTTTATAAGAGTTATGAGATTGATCACTGTTCGTTTTCTCCACCTTTATAGGAGTTATGAGATTGATCACTGTTCGTTTTCTTCACCTTTATAGGAGTTATGAGATTGATCACTGTTCGTTTTTTCCACCTTTCATTTGATACAGGTGAAGCCCATGTTCTTATAGATTTCCTTATCAAAGCTCTTTTTTATACTTGTTATATAGTTGTAACCGCCATTTTGGATGATCATAAATTGTCAGCGACGTCCATCGACGTTTTAATCAAACGAGGACAGCCATTTGGGGTATAATCTTTTAAAAAATTGAAGCAATGTTTTCTTTCAAAACTTCACGGAGTAATAAAATATTTTATAACATTATTTTAAAGTTATCCGAATCAATATAAAAAGGAAAGTATAAGTTAAGCACAGGTCTATTCTGATATGTCTTCTGAAGATTGAAATGTTTTTACTTTGTTGTTGCTTAGGAAATAGGAGTGTTTAAGAACAAAAAAAGAGGCGGATCAAACATTACAAATGAGTACACAGAGGTCTTGAGAATACCAGCTGAGGTAAAGGGAATTCATTCTAAAAAAAAATCCCCAGGTGAAATGAACATACAAGAAGGATCAACTTTTAAAACATTTCAACATTTACCTTTCCTAGGATTACAAGAAGATTTTTATGACCATACAATAAAAATCAACTTAAACGTTTCAACATTTACCTTTTTCTAGGATTACAAGAAGATTTTTATGGGTGGTGTGCAAGTTGATCCAGAGAGAGACCCATTTCTCATGTAAGATATATTAGTTCAAATTCCTACTTTTTATTCTTTTTTCTTACATTTTCATAATACATGTATAATTTTTTTTTCAATTAATCTCGATAGGAAATTTGGATTCTTAAGAAATTGGCCAGTGAAATGTTTAAAAGAAGAACCGGGAAAATTCTTTGTGACTTATTTCCAGTAAGTATATATAGAAAATGTGCAAAAGTAAAGGATTTGAATCTTATGAGTGTATATAAGTAAATGATTTAATGATGTGAATCTTATAATGTTTATATATACTATTTTGCAATATTCTCATTTTCTCTGCAGACGAAATGTAACTCTTACGAAAGACAGCAATAAATCAGATTGGATATACATCGTCAAAGAGGTAAGGCGAAAACTAAATAATTAAGAATGTTCAGTGAAATCATATAGCAATGAAAGGTAATAAATAATATTTATACTCAATTTTTAAAAATCAAACCCTCCCTTACGGGTCGTTATTTCCACACATAGCTTTTCGTTCATTGTATAAAAATAATGATAAGGATGTATTATTGAAAGTAATTTTATTCCATCAAATGGTATCTGGCAATTAAAGCAAATCCGCGAGGTTGGGTAAAAGCAAAATATGACATATTGAAAATAAACTAAAAAAAAAAATGAATAGTATTGTTGGTTTCCATTGAAGAAACTTGAAAATCGCCAATGTCTTCAATGTCTTGTAGTTAAACGTAGCCTATATATATATATATATATATATATATATATATATATATATATATATATATATATATATTTATTTATTTATTTATTTATTTTTTTGCCAGGGATCATTACGGGTTCTTAAAAGACTTGAGAAAGTGAAACCAATAGTGAATAAACGATCAGGGGAGTACAGTTTGGCGGCGCATCCCAGTGGTTACTTTTCATTTCTTAGTCGGACCGAGGACTTTGAGCGTTTTATTGGTTACCATGACATTCACCTTCCGCCTCCGTTACACACATGGATGACGACTCAGGTGATGAATTTAGTGATCCTTATTCTAGTCCGGGTACCCCGCGGTACAAAAAGCCCCAATCACTGATAAAACGGTTAGATACCGTTTTACGACCTCACACGACGGGGAGGATGATCATAACTCCCGGAAGTGAACGAGAAGGTGGAATTAGCCAATCACCAAGGTCGACAGTCAGTGAAAGTCCCGCAGCAAGAAATCAAGTGGTAATAATTGGTTGTAAAAGATTATTCTTAATCAACAAATTAAACGATGTATTCGGTATTCGTCAAATCATTGAATTTATAATGATGATGAAATATTATATTTTTGTAAGAGTCAGACTCCCAGCTCAAGCAGAGAGAAGACTAATTATTCCGTTTCATCGAGTATTACCGGAAATGAAAGTCAGTATATCTATTTAGTAAAAATGAAGTTACCATAAACTGTTAAAGATGTATAATGTACACATATAGTATTTGAATTTGAAAATATATATATATATGAGAGAGAGAGAGAGAGAGAGAGAGAGAGAGAGAGAGAGAGAGAGAGAGAGAGAGAGAGAATATCTGCAATACCTACAATGTATGTAGTGGTGAAATCTTTATATGATATACATGTAGTTGTTTTGTCTACAGGTACGCCAGACGGAAAGAAGCGGATAGGATTGAAAACACTGTTTTCAGATCTTGATGCGGGAGCCAAAACGGTAAAGTCATTTACATGTATTCATGTTTACTATATTTTTGTTGTCAAGTAGTTTTTTTTCCTTATCCAATTTTGATTTTCATGAATTAGCCCGAAGAAGAGGGAACTCGTAGGATGCACGTGACGATAAACCCGTTAATTGAAGTAATGAAATTTAAAAGTTTTGGTTTGGCGACTGGGTGTGTTTTCACTGTGTTAGCTTAGTGTAGAGAGCAACCCGAGGACGATTTGTGTGATTTAATGAATAAATGTTGTAGTAAAATGAAATAAAATCAATGGAATTAATGTTTTCATCGAGAAATGAATCATAACGAAACAGTAGAAGTTTATTATTTAATACAAATACAAATATATGTATATATTCTTTAAAGCTTTCTTCAGTGGAATTTATATCAACACAATTCTCTAGTGTGGAGTTTATTTCAACACAGTTTAATTTCAACATTTCAGTTTCATCTAATATGTTTTGAGGAATGAATTTTATTAACAACACACTTATATGATGTATGAACCAATAGCTTGAAAATAAAGCAGTATTATTCATTTTATCAATGCAATCCCTTCAGATTTGTACGTAATTATAAAAGAAAAGGTGTGCATACACAGCGCATTACGGAAAGTACGACGTTCTCTTGCAGTGGTACCGACACCTTGTCCGATTTCACACACCGTTCTCTGTATGCTAAGCATTGCTATTCTTTATTGAGTATGAGTATTATCTTGTATCGCTGAACATCTTTGGTGGCAGGGCTATTAATGCAATCCGTAGGTGTAAATGTAAATTTATACAGTGTCTATAAAATGGAAAATGATATGAATAAATATTTTCTATTGCTTAGAAACCCTTGATAACATTGATATAATATATATATATATATAATATATATATATAATATATATATATATATATATATAATGCCTGAATGTAACAAGAATTACATTATCAATTAACACGCTGTAACGAATCTTTTCTACAGGAATACGGTGTGTCATTACCAGAGACAGACAAGGAGATAGAATGGGTCCATGTTCAGACCCTTACTAAAGACCAAGTATTCGTATGTTGTGTCGCCCTTTCTGAATCTATCTGTAAACTAAGATCAATATTGAATACCCGTTTTTGTTTTAAAGAATATTTGATATAGTTTTTGTCATGTAAAGGGTTTCCCTCATTCTGAATCGTTAAACTTCATGTGTCTCAATGCTAAGCACAATTTCGGTTCTAAAGTTTCTCATTTCATTGCCGGAGATCCTCCTTGTAAGGAATACTGTATTAATACACTATGTCACGTGTAGGGACTGCAGTACGTGATGTTTGATAAAGACAAACAACAGCCCAGCTTTGTGGT